>NW_009719122.1:0-12937 GCF_000703405.1 Apaloderma vittatum | reverse complement strand
ATGCAGTTTACTATTCAGGACCTGACCTCATAATTTGAGTGGAATATCATGTGTGTGTGGCAAATACGCTTCCTGCTGTTTTACATAAAATCCCTTAAGAAGCATTTTTGTGGCCATTATCAGTTCCTTTAAACCAAACCTTATTGATTACAGCTGGAAATGAAGCGGCCAGTTCGAAACAAAATCTGTGGACACTCTTATGAAGAAGAGGCCATTCTAAAATTTATCCAGACTCGAAAGCAGCAAAAGAAGAAAGTCCGGTAAGCTAACAATATGTGGAAAAGCTATTTGCTTTGCTGTGTAAGTGGAATTTTACTCCACTGGTTCTAGGAAATGTATTTGGATTGGCAAGGCTGCAGGAAGTAATACCTCAGTGTCTGCCCAAGTCACAGCCTCCTCATTAGTACTGTACACGTGAAGGAGCTTTTCTTTTTAATCAAAACAATGTGTAAGGAAATATTCAGGAAGTGTGTGGGGAAGTTACAGCCACTCGTGGTACCTGCACAACAGAAGCAAAGAGATTTTGTATAGCCAGCAAGAGAAATTCCAGCTTCCTAAAATATAGTGGCTGATTTTCTTTAGCAAGCCCTGAAATTAATGAAAAAAAGAATAAACATCCCCTCTGTGCATCCTCTTTGCAGTTGTATTTCGATACAACTGAGAAATATTAAAACACTTAAGTGAGTGCTAAAGTGAGAAGTATTAAAGCACAATGTTTTAGGCAGTACAGAGTTTAAGAACAATCAGACATAGCTTTAAGAATGATCAGACAGGATTGTGCAATACCTATTATGATGCAATTAAATAATTCTTACTTTATATCATCAAAGCAGCCTGCTACTTTCCACACAGGACATATTTTTTGAATGAAAAGGTGTAACAGTGGAATATTTAAACCTGGATCTCTCTGCTCAAAGTTTCAGACTGAAGAAGTTTTTGATATTTAAAAAAAAAATTTTTTTTTTTTTTTAAAAAGAGAAGACAAAGGGCTCAAACTTTTTAGAGAAAGTTTAGAGGACATATAATTTCATCACTAATTTTACATTTGCTTTTACACCATATACACTAGAGCACCATGCTTTGGGGCTTGTGACCTCATGGAGACTTAGCAGTTGTGGACTTTTTAATAACGTGCGGTTTGTGCACGCTCAGGAAAGTCTGTCATAAACTCACAACCTGATTTCCCCAACAGGCAGCTACTTCTCCATCCATTGCTCTTGCATTTCCATTAGACTCTATGTACTCTGCCATGGGGGATACAACGGTAGAGTGGGACTTTTTATTCCTCACTCCTGCTATAAAACTAAGCATCAACTGGGATGTCCAGCCACTACCTTAGTGTCGAGACATCTTGAAGAACGAAACAGATGTGTCTTGCCTGTGTTATGAGGTCTAGGGAGAAAAAGGTGAAGTGAGTGCAATATCCTGGGAATAAAAACAAAACCAGCAATGTGGCTGAACAGAGTCTTGTCTGGAAAAACGAATGAGATTTAGGAAATAGTTCACAAATTGGAGAGAAGAAAGTGAGTGTTCTGGAGGATAGGGACAGGTTAGGAACCATGTGCTCAGCAGCCCAACACCGTAACAAAAATACCTTCTTCAATACAGAACTGCATTTAGGATGTTCATCTCTAAATAATTCTACATGACAGAAAATGTCATGGTAGTAGATATTGTCACGGTGAATCAAAAGTTTCACTGTTGCTGAAAAACTAATAGAGTCACATGACTGAATTTTTATTTTACCTTTTAAGAAATCAAAGCCTTAGAGAAATTTTAGAGTTAAAAAAATCATGTAAGCTGTCCAGCACCTAGCTCTAAAAGCTACCTTATACACGAAATAAAGTTATTTGTGCAGTCAGAATACTGAAAGTTCTTAATTTTGAGTTTGCAACCTTACTGTTTTCACAGTAGTTACTCTGTTTGCTAGAAAAGCACACACACAGCAATAACTCGGTATCACTGTAACTAAGTTAAGAAAGGCCACTTGGTTTTCTCTGCCCAGTCTCACTGACTCGCTGTAATTTTAACCTTTCTTGTGAAAATGCAGTCAGTTTTGAAAAACCATAGCCTGCTGTGCTGGGGAGACAAGCCAGCTGATGCCACAACTTCCCCACACGAGCACCCTGTTCTTGTGGTGTTGCTACTTGACTGTGCTCCTGCCAGCAATATTCAGGTGGAGGCAGGTGTCTTGACAGAGCGGAGTTGGGGTTAGGGGTATTCCTTCTACCCGGACTCTGAAATTAAAGCTGTTGCTCACTCTGGAGTTACAGAAGTGCCTGTTTCCTCACACGTACTTCCCAGCTGGGATTCACGGGATCCCTGCGGTGCCCTTGGCAGCACCCTGGCTGAATGTCAGCTCTTCAGCTGACGTACGCACAGCCACCGGTTTTGTGCTGATAGACTCATCATAGACTCCTTTAGGCAACTCTTACGTGTCAGTTTGCTCACTATTTTCCACTGCCTGGAAGGACATACTAATACTTTATGCTTACAGGAAACTTTGGAAACTTTCTAGGTGCTTGTTATTCATTAATCTGGCAAACTATTGCTCTACTAAGGTGACAAATGGGAAAACTGAGGCACAGAGCAATTGACTTATCTATGACAAACAAAGTAAGCTGGGCACAAATGTAGAGTAAAAGCTACAAGTACTGAGTACAGTTAAGTTCAGTATCTCAGACAAAAGTTATTCCTAACAGATGAAAAATCAAGGAAAAGTGTTATTTCTGACTACAGGTACCATCTGTGCATGTTTGGGCTGTTGCCAAGGAAAATGACCTTTGCTCACAGAGTATCTTTCACCCTGCTGTCTTTATCTGGCTGTTTCAAGTAGTTGTAAGACATTTTGTATTTGATTATCATTTAGAGGCTGTTAATTTGACCCCTTCTTCCCTTTCTTTGCTTTCTCAGTTCATAAAAGGCCAGGTAAATTTTTACACCAACTACATCATCCACTGATTCATCAGTCAGCCTTTGCAAGTCTCACTCTCTTTTGTCTATTTCCCTGTGAATTAGTTTCCTTATTTATCTGTCAGTGAAGCTTATACTTCCCCACTGCAGATTAATAGTTTGTAGAGGACTGCAAAGAGGGAAAGCAACGCAGAAAGATGCCCATGCAATGCTAGTAGCATTACTGATGCAGGCAGCTTATGTACATGAAGCAAGAGAGTGATCTACAGGTGAGAAGCTCTGTCTCTCACTGTGTTCCTTCCTTTGTTCAGCTGTTGATTTACACCAGTTTAGATAAATGGATTTATTTTTCCCCGCAGACAGCTGGTGAAGAGCAAAAAAGGTAACAAGGAACTGACAGAGAGAAGGAAGCCCAGATAAATAAAATAAACTAGCAGATGTTATGTAAAAGCCTATATCTGACAAATAGAGTTCTTCCGATTCAATGGAGTCTCTCTCTTCTTTTTTAACAGGTGCCCTAAAATTGGCTGTAGCCATGCTGATGTAAAAGGATCAGATCTTGTGCCAGATGAAGCACTTAAAAGAGCAATTGACAGTAAGAATAAACAAAGCTGGTCAACACTGGAGAAGTCAGATGAATACGATACTTCCACAGACAAAATTTGTTGTTAGAGGTCTTGTGAGATAAGCTGCTGATTTTCAGTAGGTTGTATAACTGATAGTTATTTAAAGTGTTTCATGTATAAGCAAGGTTGAAGGTCTCGGCTGTAACTGAAAGCATTTTTTCAACTGCCAACTATGAGGAATTCCAGTTTAACTTGTTCGGGGTTTTTTTAACCTTCCTGAAATTCTGAAAGCTTACATTTTTTAAATAAAGCACATTTTGCAGCATTTAACATTCCTTGTCAGCGTGCTAATGTTTTGAGCGTATTAGAGATGCAGATTCTGCCGCGTGTAATAGCAAGTGATTTGCTCACTGCTGCGGATAGTTCTGTTCTGTAACTGCTGAGAATACTCAGAGTAGGACACTCAGGGTAGGGATTTACCCGTGTGACATACCCTGCTTGGTATCAATCCCATGTTTTAATACAAACCTCAGGAAAACTTAGTAGAGCTTAATTTGTAGGAAGTGCTGCACATCTATACCTTATGTGTAGACACGCAAAATTTCCACTCAGCTTTGTGGATCTTTGCCTTGGTTTTTTATTTCTGAACATTCTCCCCTAACTTCGGCTTTTCTTTTGAGATTCGTAAGCTTCTATTTCAGGCTTTTTTTTTTGCATTTGGAAGTCCCAGGGGGCTTTACCTTAATACTATATAAGTATCAATTATTTACAAATGTATTCCAATAACTAATTTGCAGATAATATTGTAATCACATGCCTTGAATTGAAAATCAGTTAATCTCATTTTATATAAGCTTTAGATACCTATGCATTTGGGCACAGATAAAAAAAAAAAGACTTAAACTTTGTGACATTTCATGTTTGTTACCTAAATTGATCTGAAAACATGTAGCAGATAAGGCACTACATACATGAATTGGAAATAGCCACAGGTAAAAGACCACCATAGGCCTTGGTGGTGAGATGGCAATTCTCACTTGGCATATGTGAAGCAGAAAATTGAGGTTTCTTTGAGCTTTGAGATCCTTAGCTGGTCAGATAGTATTTTCCTAGGTCATTTTTCTGAATTTACAATCTAACATTTGGTGTAAAATGTAGCTAAGGTACCTGAAGGCTGAGCTTTTCACTTTGGGTTACTGTTTGCTAACAGTGTTCCTTGTGTAGACCATTATTAACCCCAGCTGCATCTAAGACTGCAAACCACTTCCAACTGAAATTGTTATTTTATAATTGAAGGATATTAATCTGCAAGCCGATTTCATTGCTAAAAAAGGGAACTGAACCATCATTATTTGCACTGAGCTTTTGTGTTCAAAACACTTCATGGGAATTAGCTGGGTAGTTTTCATAATGTAGACTAACCCCAAAGGTCTGGCTTTTCAAAACTCAGCAGTGATCATGAGTGCTGCTGTCTGCGAAAGCTCAGCTAAAATAGCTGAAAGAGACTGGAGGGTAGTTGAATAGCATGTACTTGTTTGTATTTTTATGTGTAAAATACAAGTCCCTTTTAAGACATCTCAGGTCTCAAACCTGTAGTTTTTAAGGTAGGTCACCAATTTTCAGTTAAATACCACAAGGGAAGATGTTAACAATAGCATTTGTCAGAAAAAAAAAAAAATTAAAATAAAAGGAGGGAACATGGGACTGTCCAAAACTGTTCATAGCTTTTTGTTTTTTCTTTAAGTTTGTGGTTAAATTTACTCCAGCACCATTTATAAGCAGAAGACTCAGAAACAGAAACCTGTGTTGGTTAAACAGTCTGTGCAGTTCCTGACAGAGGTGCATTAACGTCCTCACGGATCTAATTCAATCCCAGTGGTAATCAGTCTCCCAAGTTTTCAGATGCAGAGATGTACATACATTTTACACCGGCACAGTGTCACACGGTGTCAAATTTAGCTAGTCTAGGTGTCTGGATGCTTGAGTGTGCCTTCCAATAACGCAGAACATTATAAATGCTAAAGTATATCCAGATTAATTCATACCAACAAACTGGTGGCAGCAGGTTTGGTTTGCTACCTGTGGTGTTTGTACCAGTATACCCTCACTGGTTAGAGTTCCTGCTACAGTCATTACCCTCATGTTGCAGTGAGTAATGCTGGAAGGGTGATTGCTGTCTTGGTTACACCTTGTTGTTGTGCATTAAAGAGAGAGGCTTGACCCGTAGCAGTGCTAGTGGAAGCTGCACTCAATCTGTCTCTGTGTTAGCTAATCCACAGGTAGTAATGTGAACTGTCTGCCTAAGATGATGCAGGTGGGAGAAAAACTGAACAAATCTGAAGCAATGCTTTAAGAGAACAAGTGAGTCAAGCACTCACTTATTGCCACAATAAGTGGAAAGGTATTTTTGATCGTTCACATTCCTGCCTTCTAAGTACATGAACTTCCTTCTCTTCTTAGCAAGCCTGAGCCAGGCAGCATCAGTGAACCAGAGAGCCCAAACAGCAAGTGCAAGTGCAGCCTGAATTCTGAAATCCTTCTCAGTTTTCAGCTGAAACAAATGGACTTAATTTTGGCAGCACTTACTGGCTTGGTTTTAATATCAATCACATATGAGGTGAAGAGATGTGTATTTAAATAGAAGTAGGTTTGATGCATCATAAGAGATACCTCTTGTCAAGTATGGCCACAGCCATACTATCCAAAAAAAAGACAAATACTCATGCACTTATGTCAGGGTTGCTGATGAGAGTACTTGTGTCCCATCAAAATCAGTGAGGCATCACAGAGATTCAACTGCTAGAGAAAACTGCCTGTATTTACTGAAATCAATGAACTTGTCCCCAAAATGTTTGAATGTAAACTGAATTTAAACTATATCATAACATCCAAGAAATCCTAGTATGGTGAGTGAGAATTTTTTGTTTCATCTCTGAACCTGGAATTTGAGCCATCCTGTTGGTTTTTCAGAGCTAGTTCTCTCTTCTTAGTTCTTGCAAGCAATTTCATTCTGAAACTGAGAGATTACAGGCTTGGTCATCAGCATGAATCGCACCTGGCGTTTTACTGGGTAGAAGGACAGACTCGCCTTGGCAATTGGGAAGGCTTCTGTGCCTGTCAACTGACGTGGTAGAAGTTATAAACCGCTACTGATTCACCAGGGAGGCTGCAGTTACTGGCAGCTCTTTGCTCTTTCATTTGCAAAGAAGTCTGGGGCTTCTTATGCAGCTGTGATTTCGCTGTTCCCCTGTGTCCTCTGTCCCTCATAATCGCCACACTGGATAGAAGTAGCTTGAAAGAGTTAAAGATTAAAAATAAGTGTCTGTGATGAATAAGCTGATCTCTATGATTCACAGAAGTGGAAACTCAACAGCAGTTAAACCTGCAAATCTTAATCTGTTTTGGCTATAAGATATCATATGTAAACAGGCATATGTTCACAGTTCACAGGGTAATTTGTATCTCGTTGTTTGACGTCAGAAATTTTGCAACAATATTTAAGGAAAGAAACTTAGAGATGAGGTGCGTTTTTTTTCTTTTCCGTAAGGGCTGCTTTACAAAAGCAGCAAACCTCCATGTAGCTGATAAGGGTCTGTCACAGGAATTTCCTGAGAATCTCTCTCTGCCAGAGAACAGAAGTTTCACATAGTAGTTTGAGTGATTAAAGAAACATCTAATCAAACATGTAAAAAAAAAAAAAGGCAAGAGAGATCTATATGCAACAGCTTTCAGTAGTACCCCAAGGCAAGGGACATTAACACAGCTCCCTCACTTGAACAGATTCTCTCTGTGAAGCAGAATTCTCCATTTTACAACTGGAGACTCTGAAGTGTTCAAACCAGTGGAGCCATGACATGTAAAGATAAAAACTAATCAGGCGGGCATCTCATGGAAGATTTAGCACACTTGTGCTAAAAGGGGCACACATTCCTCTGAATCAAGAATACATTCATCATTACTGCTTCGGAGCTGTGATCTTATTCATTCTAGAAGAATCAAAAAGATTGGGCTAAGTCAGGGCTCCCTTGAGAAATACCCGGAGCAAACGCAGGGGCTGCAGGAAGTGATACCGATGACTCAACAGCCAAGGCCAACACACTGCCTTATTTTAGACAATGTCCTTTTGGACGTGTTCATGTTTCCTCATGAGTGGCTGATGACAAAGGTCTTGTCTACCTGTGGTCACAAGTACCTCGTGACGTTTTTCTCAAGAATAGCTCTAGTGTTGTGGACAAAACTAGCTTAGAATTCACTGTGAAACTTGATTAACTTCCAGTGCTGGTTTAAGTGAATGTTAATCTCTATCTTCACTAAAAATCTCAGTGGGATCCTGAGGTACTGTGTGGTCCATTAACCAAACATTTCCGTAATGGATAGTGCTCTGTTATACAGTGAAGAGGAGGCACTAGGAAAGGGCTTCCTGGAGTAGAAAATGTTGTAATATCCCAAGGACAGACCTTCCTTTCTGTTGTTATAGCCAAAGCCTTAAACTGATGGTTCCTCACTGCAAGTACAGACTAGTACTGACTGCAAATTACAAGTTTTCCATAAGTAATGGTTTATTTTCTGGTCATAAAGTACTGACTGTTGATATATATTATCTCAAACACGTGATGTGGTCACAGCAATGCTCACAGGAGAATCCTATGCGTAGGTGCCAGTGGATTCTAGGCTGCCAGCCAGTAACTAAAGAAGCAAAAACATTTGATTGATTGTTAAGCAAGTAAAATTCTGGGATGCATGTACATCGTACAGTAGATACCTTTGTGTGTTCTTCGCCTCGTGATGCATGAGCAATCTCAGCGACTTAACAGGACAGCAGCAATGCACAGAAAGCGCTGTGCATTTCACTATTTCAGAATGCTGCAGAAAATGCTGTGGTGGGCTGAGAGAGCCTGCCTCACTCGCTTATTCTGATGTTAGTCCAGACCCGAAGACAAGGCTTGAAAGCACGCACATGAATTGAATTGCATGGGAAGCTTACCAAAGGAAGTGTTTGCTTGTAAACTCAGTATGAATAGGATCTTCTCTGACCGCAAGGGAAATGGAGAGACACTCATTCACTGTCCGCTTGTGCAATCAACTTCTGAAGTAAAAACAGGATTTGAGGTTTAAAACCTGAACCTTCACACGTCTTTCAAGCAACAGAAGAAGCCTTCATGCTCTTTAGTCTGCAAAGGAACAAAGTCAGGAGGTGCTGCTCATGAGACTCCCTGGATTCGATAACAACTGACTTATCAAAAGAGAATTATTTAGAGTTCCTAGGAACAGCAACCCTCAGAGCAGCTTCTGCGCGCGCTTAAGGGGAGACATCTGAACACCATTACACTGCACTTCTTTTGATGTCACTACGTGCTCATCATGTGTTTTATATCTTCACAGTGAATCTGCCGCTGTGAGCTCCACAGTCTCTAAGGATGGTTGTGGGTTTATCACAGATACCATTTCTGCTATAAAAAAAACCCCGTCACTTTTAAGTTCTTTTGTCACCTGGCCACAGAACTACTCTTTGAGCCCTGTCTGTGCAGGGTGATTGTGTACACTAGCATGTTATGGATGACCGACTGTTTTTAAATGGCTGGCTTTCAATGTAGCAGTTCAAGTTTTGTTACATGGCTTGAGATAACTTGTAAAATAAAGATAGTTACTTTCATCATTTGCCTGAAAATTTAATATTAGCTGAAGTAGTTATGCGTCACACCTCTCTCATCTGATAACTAAAATAATGAATTTTTAATTTCTTTCCATAGCGAGCAGTCAGTTTATTTATAAGTGGCCTAATCTAATAGAGATTTACCCTGTGTATCCCATGAGACGTATTATCAAACTTACCAGACCTGTCCCAAGCACTTGGGAAGTGGGGAGATGGTTACACAATTCTCATTGCCTCTGGCTGCGCTAGTTACAAAGATAAAGGGTCAGAGAACTGGAGCAGCGGAGATAATTTTGTGAGCATCTAAGGAAAAGCAGCTGATCAGATGAGTGTAAGCACTGGCTGAGGGTGAGACAGGTAGATGCTTGAATACCGCGTAAACAAAATCCCCTTAAATAAAATAACATGCCAGGAAAAGGAAATGTCGATAACTGACCACCAGAAATTCTGGATTCTTAAATCTTCATATAGCAGATGCAATAACGCTCTTTGTCTAGTTTAAAATAGAGAAAAAATAGGTGAGGAGCAATATGCATCTTGTCACCGCTCTGGTGAATCTGTGCTGGGCAAGACCCTTCCCTCTGCTGGGGCATGCCAGATCTGTGAAGCACATCCCACAGGATCTTGTTCTGCCTCAGGCCCAGCTCCTTGCCTAGCAGCTGGGACTCCAGGAGAAGAGGAGACATCAAGCAGTCCTGCTTGCTTTGGCCATCCTTTTCCAAGGCAGAATCTACTTTCTGTAATGATTTTGTAATGCCCTTTGGCTGGGAACTCCTCAGTCTCAGCATTCGAAAGGTGCCTGTTGCACGCTGTTGTCCTTTGCCAAGCACAAAGGCTACTGCCCTGCACCCCCAAAGGCCACCTTGCTGGTACTGGGCCACCATCAGAGCATCCCAGGCTGGGCATTTGGTTCCTTGTATTTTGCTGGCTCACCATGGTTCATTTTTCCAAAGCTTAGGTAGGAAGAGTCATTCACATAGTCAATGTTTTATCCCGAAGTTAGGTCTGTAAGTGTAATTCTGCACTGACCCATGCTCCACAGTGATGTACAGCGCTGTCCATCGGAGATGCTACCACCACCTCCGTTTGTTTGGAAGGGCTGTAAAGCCATTCAGACTCAAATTCACCACAGTCACAGCTGAGGATGACCATGCTAGTATTCGTCTCATATACACAAAGCAGGTAGACACCCAAAATATTTACTTTGGGAAAGGGGGAGACAGAATGATTACGGCTTGTGCAGGGAATAGAAGGAAGCCCCCCCAATGGCTTTTGATTTCAGGAGGAGACTAATGCAGGAGATAGGTCTGGGTGCTTAAAAGCCTGTGGCGTGACCTACAATGAACAAGAGACCACTATGGCAAGTGTGATAGCTCCATATTCTGCAAAAATCTTCTAATACTGAAATGCTGCATCAGTTCATCTGTTCTTCACAAACCTCTCCCTGGAGTTCTTCCTGTTCTCTGTGCTGGTCATAACCAAACCAGGCTTGCATGCAAGCACTGGTGGAGATGGTAAGGAGGACAAGTTTCAACCCTCTGAGAAGCACCATGCTGTGCAGATCATCAGACCACATTCTTGGCATCCTCTTTTCTTTTTTTCCTTTTTTTTTTTTTTTGCATTTTGGGGAGCAGCTGAAATTAGAAAACCCAGAAAACCCAAAATGGGAATCTCTGCTCTGCACAGAATGAATATGATGGGGATGGAGAGGAGTCTGGATGTGGGCCTTTTCTTATGATACAGACCCAAAACACAAGACTGAGAATAAGGGAGTGAGCATTATTAATCTGGTTAATAATTACTACTCTATGTTTATTCATTACATTAATGCTTCGAGTACCTGAAAGCATGCCAGGGATTTTAAAGAAGCAAGGAAGGCTTCCTGCCGTCAAGAACTGCCCCCATTTTGCAAAGACTTGACAAGTGAGAGATTTAAGTTGTGGTTCATCTCAGCGACATGGAGACAACTGAATTTTGGTCTGTATAGTCAGCTGGGAGAGGGCACCCAGGATGAATTGCCCAGGAGTTATCTTTGCCTTTGGGGCCTGCACACCCAATATTCTGTGCTCCAGTAAGCAGGGCCACCCCCATAGAGCAAGAAATCCCTGGGAATCCCTGTGAGGGAAGAGGCTGCCCAGACACCCAGAGGCATGTGGGAGGACTGTGGGGTGTCATGCTGCATGTACCCCTGCGCTCTGCTCTGCTCTCACACCCCGGATGGCTTCTGGGGGGAACAGGATGACAAGGTGTGCTTTTTGCCCTTCTTAGGGAGCCATGGGTGCCATCCCCATTTGGCTGCCAGTAGCCTGAACTGAGCACCAGTGGTGGTGCTGGTGGCGTAGGGCCAGCATGAGGTGACAAGCTGTGGACTCTTAAGAGGCTTTAAATGGGTGAGAAGCTGGGAAGGTGAAGGATATGACTTCCAACGATGTGTGAAAATGGATCCTTAGTACGGCCCTTCTCCTTGAAGCAAATTGAGCTCGCACAGGAGCCTGGAGAGGGGGATCTTCAGGAGGGTTAGTAGCAAAGGCTCATAATTACCCTAGATGGTTTTTACACTGGTGGTTTCACTCCTGCTCGCACAGCATCTCAGTCTGATAGAGTACAGGGGACGCTGTTATACACTAATAATGCCCGTGCATACGTTTATGTGAGTCCATTTCTATTGTGATATGTCTACAGCCTTCCCGTCCCCAAAAGCACTGACACCTGCCCGCATCTCGTGCTATCGTAGATGTAGGAAGCAGCCCACACGTGCAGCATCCTACCAGCTAAATTCACCTGGCAGTGGCATCCTGATTATAAAACTTCCAGGAAGGGAAAAGTAAAACAAAGTTCTGGTGGATAGCTGCACATGCTTTACCTATAAGAGAATGAAATAATATAGTGTGCTTCAAGACTTGTGGTGAATCGCTCAGAAACAATCTGCAGACATTAATGGAATTGTATTTCTGGGGAAAAAAAAAAAAAGAAAAGAAAAGGAAAATGCAGGCCCTGGGATATCCCTTTATGGCATATGCATTTTATATTTAAATGCATTAATGGGACTGCTATGCTATGAGTCATCCCGCACAAGAGTTTCATGTGTTTCTTAAAATACACTAGAAGTAGCTGAAGGCACGCATGGGTTTGCCGTGCAGTTATCTATCAGGAATCTGAGCAAATACCTGCACGCTTGGCATCACGGGCTTCAGAGCTGGCATGGCCCATTCCTGCGCCCTCTCTGCTTCTTAAAAAGACCAAGGTTGGGGAACTCGACATGGAATAGGAGCCAATCCTGCAGAATAACAAAACGCAGGCTCCCTGTGTCATTAGGGAAGCTTCAGCACTGAATTATAAAAAATTTGCATATATGTAAACAGAAAAGCTGGAGTTTCCCTCTGAAGCACTCTTGTCAAAACTACAGCTGTCTGCGTTTTGTTCCAGGGATGATTTGTTGTCTGGTTTTCTCTCCTTTTTTCTTCCATTTGCTAACAGTCCCGGCTGCAAATCTGTTTACTATTCCTTTAAAGCCCCGCTTCTGAGCCCGAGGGCGGCTGCTGAGCCCGATCCGCAGCTCACTTCGGCTGCTGGCTGCCGCCTGCTCTTCGTGCTATTCCTTTTTCGGAGAGCCCAGAGTTTTCACATGGGAATCACCCAATACAAAAGACAGTGCACGTTAAGTCTGCGAACTTCGAATGAAGACGCAACATGCAAACCTTAGGGCGAGTTATTTCGCGACCAGATAAAAGGCAAGAATTGGGGCTTGGGAGAAAACGTAGAAAGCAGAAACCAAGGGAACGGAGCCGGGCTCGCTTTCTCTCCC
>NW_009719121.1:0-8244 GCF_000703405.1 Apaloderma vittatum | reverse complement strand
GAGCGTTGTCTTGTGGCGCAGGCGGAATCGGTGTCAGTGTGACCATGGCAGGTATTCGTGGGCTTAGTTGGGCTGCTAAAATTGCCAAAGCTGTTTCTACACACCCTGCTTTTTTTTTTTTCTTCCACCCCTCCCCGCGCTTCTCTTATTCTTCAAGGTGAACTTCACAGTAGACCAGATACGGGCCATCATGGACAAAAAGGCCAACATCAGAAACATGTCTGTGATTGCCCATGTTGATCACGGCAAATCGACCTTGACTGATTCTCTGGTATGCAAAGCTGGTATCATCGCCTCTGCCCGCGCGGGGGAGACCCGTTTCACCGACACGAGGAAGGATGAGCAGGAACGGTGCATCACCATCAAATCGACGTGAGTTCCCTCCTTGCAGGCACCTTGGTGCTCCTGCTGTGGGGTCTGAGCTCAGAGGGGGCTTTGAATCCCATTGCTTTGATCGTGAGATGAGATGATGGTGTCGAGTTTTCTCTGGTCTAGTTCAGAAGCACCTCTCTTGCTTGTGCGTAATTGAAAGAGCCAAATATTGATTGGCTTGTGGTGAATCATAGAGCGCTGTCTCGGTGGCCACTGGGACATGTGGCAGGAGCTTCAGCCTCCTGTTTTAGCACTGGGGTTGTTGGATGTGCCTGATATCAGCTGGAGTCCCGCGGGTGCAGTGCAGAGGCTGTCTTGGAAGCATCTCTGGCAGCGTACCTGGTGGCTGCATCACCACTGGTGGTTTGAGGACCCTGTGGACCACAAAAAGGGATCAAAAGGCAATTGGGCTGAGTAGAAAAAGCATAACTCCTTGAATGAAGAAAACGAAACATTTTTAGAGCACTTTAAATTGGATAGAGTCGTAGGAGATTATGATTTCAGAGGGGGTTATGAGTTCAGAAGAAAGCCCTGGAAGGGCAGACTTGAGCCAGTGCTCCTGGTTATCTCCCACAGTGGCCTCCCAGGAATACGCTTCAAGGAATCCTTAAGCCCAGGTGCCGTTCTGTGTGGGATACATGTCTTCCTAAGCATTGGGGATGGGTAACTTGTAGGTAATAATTGCAATAGTTTTTCTTCCGTTGCAGAGCTATTTCCCTATTTTACGAGCTCTCTGAAAACGATTTGGCCTTCATCAAGCAGAGCAAGGATGGTTCTGGTTTCTTGATCAATCTGATTGACTCTCCTGGACACGTGGACTTCTCCTCAGAGGTCACTGCTGCTCTCCGTGTCACTGATGGTGCCCTGGTTGTTGTAGACTGTGTCTCTGGTAAGGTTTTTCTGCAGCTGTGTGTGGCTAGAGTGCTCGCTGGGCGAATTTGAAGACGAGGATAACCACTTCCCCTGTGTTTGGCAGGCGTGTGCGTGCAGACAGAGACTGTGCTGCGTCAGGCCATTGCTGAGAGGATCAAGCCTGTCCTGATGATGAACAAGATGGACCGAGCACTGCTGGAGCTGCAGCTGGAGCCAGAAGAGCTGTACCAGACCTTCCAGCGCATCGTGGAAAACGTGAACGTCATTATCTCCACGTATGGAGAAGGAGAAAGCGGCCCCATGGGAAACATCATGGTAAGTGGGAGGCTGCAGATGCTGTGTTCGAAATAATTCCCCTCAGTGAGAGGGAACAGTTGTCTCCTTCGTTCTTTCCTGTCTCAAGTGGAGAAGTGAGAGTAGAATAATGACAGCGCCTGTATTACCCAGGCTTGTGATGGCTTGGAGTTCTAGCTCTCCTCCAAAATCTCCTGTTGGCTCAAAGCTTGAGCAAATAAAGGCTATTAATATAAGAAGGTATTTTTGCTGTTTATCAGGGACACCCTTGTTCTGTAGGACATCTCCTTGCCCACCTTGCGTCTGTGATGTGGGGAATGCCAGATCCAAGACTTCCCCATGGCGTCCCTTCCCCAGCTCTCCGCTGAAGCGACAGTGGGTGGGTGTTTGCCGGGCCCTGCACTCCCTGCTGGGCGCCTGGCTGGTGAGCAGGGCTGTTGGTTCTGAGGGGAGGCTTGCTCCGGTTGAGCCCTCCCTTGTGTCCTTCAGGTTTTCGTGTGTTGCTCATCCTCCTCATGAAGGACAGGAGTCCTGTCTGCCCACAAATCCAAGCAGTTGCTGAGCTGTCAGAGGACACTGTTGGTTGAGATCATGAAAAACTGATCTAGTTCTGCGGTACAAAGCTGCAGTGGTGGGTGTTTAGCCAGGCTGTCCTCAGACCTTGCAGATGGCCGCTCTCACAGAGCTGCTCGAGAGTTCTGTAGTCCTGAAGCTCCATCTCCAGACTCTTTCCGTACTTGAATGTTGTTCGGGTCGCGATGGGCTGACTGATGCCACGCGCTGCAGCTGCTCCTCTGTAACCCGACTCTCCTGTTCTCCCTCAGATCGATCCAGTGCTTGGTACCGTCGGCTTTGGTTCTGGCCTACACGGCTGGGCTTTCACTCTGAAACAGTTTGCTGAAATGTATGTCGCAAAGTTTGCTGCCAAGGGAGATGCTCAGCTGAACCCATCTGAGCGTGCCAAGAAAGTAGAAGACATGATGAAGAAGCTGTGGGGAGACAGGTGAGGAGTCGGGTTTGGATTCTGACTCAGCTGTGTGGCTGCAGCTTGATGCCGGAGAAAGCTGGTGAGGAAGGAGGATGTGGCCGTGCCTGCTTACAGCCCTGTCTAGGTGACTTGGGGCGTGGGGTAGCAAAAGAACCATTTCCCATGAAGTCCTCACAGAATAGAGAACTGCCCTGCCTCAAACCAGGACAGAAACACTTGGATAAATGGGGAGGAAACAGTTGGCAACACGAGTTAAATGCATTTTGGCGAACTCTGAGAGCTGTGGGGGAAGGCATGAATGCAGTTCTTACTCAGCAGCTCTTCCCTCTGGCCTGAGCAAGCAGAACAGGCCATGCTTTCGTAGCCGAACTGAGCACTGATGGTTAGTCTGACGTGATTCTTTCTCCAGATACTTTGATCCTGCTACTGGCAAGTTCAGCAAATCTGCTACCAGCCCCGATGGAAAGAAACTGCCCAGGACCTTCTGCCAGCTCATCCTTGACCCAATCTTCAAGGTGATTTCCTCAGTGTTCAGCCTGTGATGGTGCTTCGTACTCTGCTTCGGTCACAGTGCATGATGATGGAAAATTTCTTCACTTTGACCTGACTTGTCTGATTGAAGAAATTCAAATATCTGACATGTCTTGTTAGCCTGTGTGGGCAGGGAGACTGGTGGTAGATACTGCCTGGACAAATGTGTGTCTGAGCCTCCAGATGGGTCTGGCTGGGGGATGAGGAGGAATAGCAATTCTTGTCAAAGACGTTGGTGCAACTGCTTCAAACTGGGTCACTGGCGCTGTTCGTGACTGCGGCTTTTGTTGCAGGTTTTCGATGCAATCATGAACTTCAAGAAAGAAGAGGCGGCTAAACTGATTGAGAAACTGGACATCAAGCTTGACAGCGAAGATAAGGACAAGGAGGGCAAACCCCTGCTGAAGGTGAGGCTGATCTGTGGAGAGGAGACAGGTAGTTGTGCTGCTCTGACTAGATCGGTTTACTAAGCAGCTACAAACCCTGCTTGGGTTGGAGGCTGGGGTTGACTGCTGGGTCGTGAACAATCTGCCTGGGTCTTACTCTGGTCTCTGCTCAGGCCGTGATGAGGCGGTGGCTGCCTGCCGGAGATGCCCTGCTGCAGATGATCACCATTCACCTGCCTTCTCCCGTCACAGCCCAGAAGTATCGCTGCGAGCTGCTCTACGAGGGACCCCCTGACGATGAGGCTGCCATAGGTATGATGAGCTTTGCTCCAGTGTACCTGTAGCTGTCTTGCTCAGTAGCTGCTGTAATTCCCGAGTCCGTAGCTGTTGGGTACGGATCAAACAAGCTTTGAGCTTTTTTCTAGAGAACTGAGCTAACTAACTGGAGAGTAGCTGGGCCATGTGCCAAAGGCTTAGGCTGAGCCTGTGTTGGGTTAAAACGTTTCAGCAACATGATCTTTCTCACTGGTTGGGAAGTCGAGGCTGGGACATCAGTGGGTGCAGGTCTCAAGCTGGAATTTGGGGTGAGTGGGGAGACAGGACAGATGTACCAAACACTAGAAATGGAACTGAATTAAGTCAAGTTTTCTCCTGTCAGGTATCAAGAACTGTGACCCTAAAGGCCCCCTGATGATGTACATCTCTAAAATGGTGCCAACCTCTGACAAGGGACGTTTCTACGCTTTTGGGCGTGTCTTCTCTGGTCTCGTCTCCACTGGCTTGAAAGTCAGAATCATGGGACCAAACTACACACCTGGCAAGAAGGAGGATCTGTACCTGAAGCCGATTCAAAGGTCAGTCCTGGCTGGGCTCTGCTCTGCAGCTCAGATTTGTGATTCTGGAACTGTCCTGGGCCTCTTCTCGACTCGGAGGCCAGCTGAGGTGCTTGGTGTCGGCTTTGAGTCTGCTGTGGAACTCCCTCTGGTGGAATCTCTCCTCTTTACGAACTTCCTGAAAACAAATTTTCTCTTTTCTCCAGGACCATTCTCATGATGGGCCGCTACGTTGAACCCATCGAGGACGTGCCTTGTGGAAACATTGTTGGTCTGGTTGGCGTTGACCAGTTCCTTGTGAAGACTGGAACCATCACCACCTTCGAGCATGCTCACAACATGAGAGTCATGAAGTTCAGCGTCAGCCCTGTTGTGCGTGTTGCTGTGGAAGCCAAGAACCCGGCGGACCTGCCCAAGCTGGTGGAGGGACTGAAGCGTCTTGCCAAGTCTGACCCCATGGTGCAGGTGAACGTCCAAAATGTCTTCAGGGACAGGAGAAATCCTGGTCCTGCTGGTGCAGGAGGCTTCTGCCTTTAATTGTGATTGCACTGGGGGTGTTGGCGGAGAAGTCTTGAGTTGGTGGTCCCGGCCGTAGCAGAGTGGGAGGGAATGTTGTGTTTCACCTTGGGGTTGGTGCTGAGTCATCCCCGGATCAGTGGGAGGAGCATCTAAAAGCAGCTCTATGAGTCAAAGACAAACCAGAGGCCGTCGCTGGCATTTTCATGTGTGAGAGCTTTCGTCGTGTTGCGGTCGAGATCCTCACCTGCCCTGTCGCTGGTCGTTTCAGTGCATCATTGAGGAGTCTGGGGAGCACATCATCGCTGGGGCCGGGGAGCTGCACTTGGAGATCTGCCTGAAGGACCTGGAAGAGGACCACGCCTGCATTCCCATCAAGGTAGAGGGGCTGAGATGGTGTCAGTGAGCTTGGCCTGAGCTGCGGTGGGCTTGTGGCTCACTGCTCTGCTCTTTGCTGCCGTAGAAATCAGATCCTGTCGTGTCCTACCGTGAGACGGTCAGCGAGGAATCCAATGTGATGTGCCTTTCCAAGTCCCCCAACAAACACAACCGGCTCTACATGAAGGCCCGGCCTTTCCCTGATGGCTTGGCCGAAGACATTGATAAGGGTGAGGTTTCAGCTCGTCAGGAGTTGAAGCAACGAGCTCGTTACCTGGCTGAGAAGTACGAGTGGGATGTCACCGAAGCCAGGAAGATCTGGTGCTTCGGTCCCGATGGCACTGGCCCCAACATCCTCACCGACATCACCAAGGGAGTGCAGTACCTCAACGAGATCAAGGACAGCGTGGTGGCTGGCTTCCAGTGGGCCACCAAGGAGGTAAGGGCCGGGGTTGCTCTGGGGTGGGCACGTCTGGCTTTTCTGAAAATCTTTGGGAAAGCTGTCTTATGCAGTGTGACGAATTTGTAATTTAGAAGTGGCCTTTAGGATAAGTGAAACTTGATGGCAGCTGGAACGAAGATGTCCTGGTGGTTTAGACACACAAAAAGTACAACCACCCCGGGAGAAAAATGCATTGTAGCAGCATGTACTTAAGATTTTAAAAAGATTTTCAGGGACTGAAATGCAACAGCAGAGACAGTGTTAAGATAACAAACCCAGCTGGCATCCGTTGGAAGAGAAGTGCGCTCCAGACTGTTCACCAGGGATGTTTTTTCAGTCCTCGAGAGGAGATGACTTGAAAATAGCGAGTTGACAGGTGGACTGGGAGCAACAGCAGGGGAGGGAGGTTTGTTTTCCTGTTCAGGTTAGTTTTGGGTTGAAGAGGAAGACTGTACCGTGCTGACAACTTTTTTTTGTTCAAGTTTCATGGAAAACCACTTTTCCTGGCTGAGTGCTTGGGCTGCAGCATCATAAATGCGTGTTGGCGCTTCTGTTGTGGTGGGAGGATGCTGGTGTGGATGGTTTTGGCGCCAGAAGCCCTCTTGGAGGAGCTGTGGTGGTGACTTGGGGCAGGACTAGCTGGTCCTTAGGTCTTACCTGAGGAAGACAGTTTGCTGGGGGACTTTTTGGTGTGCCCGGCCAGCTCTTGTCCTTCCTGCTCTAGGACCTGCTTCCGAGGAGTGTCCGTAAGCTGCGGGACCTCGCAGGGAAGGCCGACTGTCCCCTGACATGGTGTTCCCTGACCCCCTGCTCTACTTCTCCAGGGTGTCCTCTGTGAGGAGAACATGCGCGCCGTGCGTTTCGATGTGCACGATGTCACCCTGCACGCTGACGCCATCCACCGTGGAGGCGGGCAGATCATCCCCACTGCCAGGAGATGCCTCTATGCCTGCGTGCTCACCGCTCAGCCCAGGCTCATGGAGCCCATCTACCTTGTGGAGATCCAGGTGAGGAAACTTCTGCACAGCCCAAAAGAATCTGGGAGAAGAAAGCATGAGTGGGTAGTTGGTGGTCCTGACACCTCTGCCTCTCTCTTGCAGTGCCCGGAGCAGGTGGTGGGTGGCATCTACGGCGTGCTGAACAGGAAGCGTGGCCACGTCTTTGAGGAGACCCAGGTGGCCGGCACCCCCATGTTTGTGGTCAAGGCCTACCTGCCTGTCAACGAGTCCTTTGGTGAGTCCTGGCAGCTTGACACCGACCCAGGGGAGGGAGGGCATGCTTGTGTCCGGCTGTTGCAGTGCTTCTAAAATTGCAAAATCTTTTTGGTTAGAAAAGACCCTTAAGATTGAGTCCAACTGTTAACCCAGTGCTGCCAGGTCCACCACAAAACTGTCACTCAGCGCCACATCTACACGTCTTGTAAATCCTCCTCCAGGGATGGTGACTCCACCACTGCCCTGAGCAGCCTCTTCCAGTACCTGACAACCCTTCTGGTGAAGGAATATCTCCTGGTGTCCAGTCTAAACCTCCAGTGGGGCAGCTTGAGGCTGTTTCATCATAACTTGTGTGGGAAAAGCAAGGGACAGCACGGAGACCTTCTAGAGGTCACCTCATCCAGCCCCGCTGCAGTGAGCAGGGACATCGTCAGCGGGCTGGGGTTGCTCAGAGCCTCCTCCAGCCTGACTCAGGCTCTTTCCAGGGATGGGGCTTCTACCCCCTCCCCAGGCAACGTGTTACCAGGGTTTCACCATCCTCATCATCAAAAATGTTTTATTTTCTCACCTGAATCTCCCCTCTTATTGTTTAAAGCTATTCCCACTTGTCCTAGCGCTACAAGCCCCTCAAGCCTGTCCCCGTCGTTCTTCAGAGCCCCCTCAGGCTGCAGCGAGATCTCCCTGGAGCTTTCTCCTCCCCAAGCCCACCTCACCCTGGCTGCCATCTCCGCAGGCTTTTGGGTTCCTCTACCCTGACGGGCACCTTCTGGGTGATGGTGATGTCAAGCTGGGCCCGTTCCTCATCTGCTTCCTCTCCCCTTCCCTGCAGGTTTCACAGCGGATTTGAGGTCCAACACGGGGGGTCAGGCCTTCCCCCAGTGCGTCTTTGACCACTGGCAGATCCTGCCCGGGGACCCCTTCGACAGCGCCAGTCGGCCATGTCAGGTGGTGGCTGAGACCCGGAAGCGCAAAGGCCTGAAGGAGGGAATCCCCGCCCTTGACAACTTCCTCGACAAGCTCTAAATCGATCCTGTTGGACTCTTTTTTTGAGGGAGGGGGAGAAAAAACAAGAGATACAATTAATTAATGGGGGTTCATGCCCGTTGCAGAGGGGTAGATGCCTGTGACCACCCTCTCTTTGCATCGTTAATTGGTTTCATAGAGATTTTGAGACTTTAAATGAGGTAAAAAAGAAGAAAAAAAAAAAAAAAAAGCCTTATAGGTTTCTGTGTTGCACATGACTCATCTCTGCCATCCTGACTAAAACCATTTCCACTAGATTTGCCCGATTCTGTATTTATTTGACTCGGGAGCTGGGGGGGTGGGGAGGAGAAGAGGGGTTGCTCCTTTTCTCCCCAAATCTGGGTTTCAAAATAAAATTAAAAACAAAAATCGATGCAAAACGAGGAGCGGGGGG
>NW_009719120.1:7606-9222 GCF_000703405.1 Apaloderma vittatum | reverse complement strand
GGCGGAGGGAGGGCGGGGCTGGCCCGTTCCTGTACCCAGGCGGTGGGCAGGGAGCGAGCAGGCTGCTAGGTCGGAAAATACTTCTTTCGGTGTAAATGATGGGAGAAAATAAAAGAAGGAAGGTCTGCGCAGGTGGTGGAGTAGAAGGAGCAGGAACCCCTCGTTGTTCCCAGCCTTTGAAATGAGGACTGCGAAGGCTCGAATCCTGCTAGAAGGAAAGGGCTCGCAGGGGCGTTGCAGAGCTTTTCCTGCCAGACAGCAACCGTTTGGGGACATGAGGGAGGAGAGCACGCCATCTCATTGAATAGGTAACTTTGGAGAAGGTCAGAGGCTTCTGCTATCCTTATTCTGGGCACAGTTTGAGAACTGAGAGACACAAAGAAGCTCAGGCAGGCAGAGTTACAAACAGAAACAAAGGGATGGATGAATAGCAGCTGGTAGGTTTCAAAGGCTGGTACATAACCAGAAGCTCCCAGTTCCAGAAGATGGGAGTGTATTTCTCCCGATTAAGTTGCATTAGGGAAACAGGGTATGGTACTGAGAATCTGGACAAAAGGAAAAACGTGCTTTTGATGGAAACAGTAATTATAAAGGACAATGCTTCCTTCTCTCCATATCTGCCTTCTGCTGCTCCTTTTCCTCTGCTTGGCCTTTTTAGCTGTTTTTCTCGCTCTGCATTTTTCCCTTGCCATCTTGAGAAAGTGCATTTCTCTGCCTGCTTTTGTTTCCTGCTTATTTCCCTCTTTTTGACTCCTGTTCTGCCATTTTCTGTCTCTTTCTCCATTGTCTTTTGATGAATGCTGTTGTGGCAATGACTTAGGATTTCAGTGCCTGTTGGGAAAGATCTGATGCAACCACAGGGTGGCCATACCTTGCAGGCACTTTGCTGCAATAAGATTGATAAACATCTGCCCTGCGAGCTAGAGCTGCAGACAACAGGTTAAATATGCTGGAGTGCTTTCAGTTGTGTTGATGTTTTCCTCCTGTGTCCAGCAATTCTCTGTGCCGAGCACAGATGTTGCAGAGAATCTGTTTTTGAAGACTCCTCTCATTCGTGGGGAGCAGTTTCTTCATCTTAGCCCTGATGCTCCCTCACTTGCCGGTGTGGTTATACACCCAGCACTCGCTTGCCTGCCTCAGACCCATGGAGGAGATTAAGGGGCAGGCGCCTGCATCTCGAATTGGGTTCTCCCCTCGCAGGGTCCAGCACCATTATGGGAGCAGTGCTCGAGGGACCCTTCCCCCTTCCTGCGGCCAGGTGCTACGGGAGGAGGGTGATGGAGGTGCCTTGCAGGGAGGCCAGAACTAGGTCAGTGTAGCTGGAAACTGCAGCTGGTGCAGTACGATGTAGGGGGTGGGGTGGTGGTGTGGAGAGCCAGCGATACGTTCTCCCCTCGCAGGGTCCAGCACCATTATGGGAGCAGTGCTCGAGGGACCCTTCCCCCTTCCTGCGGCCAGGTGCTACGGGAGGAGGGTGATGGAGGTGCCTTGCAGGGAGGCCAGAACTAGGTCAGTGTAGCTGGAAACTGCAGCTGGTGCAGTACGATGTAGGGGGTGGGGTGGTGGTGTGGAGAGCCAGCGATACCCGAGGCGGGGTGGGAGTGAAAAAAGATGTG
>NW_009719120.1:0-7570 GCF_000703405.1 Apaloderma vittatum | reverse complement strand
TGCAGGGACGGCACAGCCTCCTGGAGGCTGATCGCATGGCTGCCAGCACGCACACACCGCCATCCGCCCCATCCTCCCCAGCACCGGGCACCCGCCGAGCCCCTTCCCCTGCCTGCCCCGAGGCCCCACTGCGCTGGCATCGCGTTCAGCCGTCGGGGAAGTAAGGCTGAGGATGGGCGAGAGGGAGGAGGTCCACCAAAGAGGAGAGGGAGAGGAAGGGAGGGTGGAAGATAATGCTGGAAGGTGGATCGAGAGAAAGATGTTGATAATGGAGAAAGGAGGCTGGGTGGAAACGGAGAGATGGAGAAAAATCTGGGCAACGAATAAGGAACAGATGGAGAAATAGATTTTTTTTTTTAAAAAAAAAGTAATAGAAGCATGAAATGCAACAATGACAAGTGATGTTTCAGCATTTCTAATTGTTGCAGTGGAGAAGAGGTTATCTGCATTCCCCGCACCACACAGGCCAAAGGAGACCGCCCCCTTGTCAAAATCCAGAAGGCAGTAAAGCTGCCGCAGCCGGACGCTGCAGACGTGCTTACCCATCATCAGTAGCTTCAGCAGTACAGATGTACCTCACTGCTGCCCAAAGGTCATACTGTTATCACCCTTCAGAGCGCAATGGAAGCACATTTCAACGCGATTTCCAGTGTGCCTTGTTTGACCTTTTGAGTGTTTCTGCATCTCCGACATTGCCTCCTCTGTTTCAGCTCCAGAGAAACTCAGATTGCAAGAGTTGTGTCCTTTTGTCATTACCGTACAACCCAAGCCTTACTTTTTCTCGCTCTGGCTTTCTCTTCCTCCTCCCTTTCACTACTCCTTCTCCATTTTCCCTGACTGTCTCCCCCACTGCCCACGAACAGCCTTGTGCCTCCCTCAGACCCGGGCTCCCCAGTCCGCTTGGAACGGAGCAGCCTGCAGAAACGCACCCGTTTCCCACTCCCTCCTTCCTCCCTTCTCATCAGCCCCACTACATCCTTCCTGTCCTGACGTCCCTCCCTCGCCCACCCCTCCCTTCCCCATCCCTCCCCTCTCTGCCCGCAGTGCTCCCAGCCCTCACTGCAGTGCAATCCATCACTCCCAGCCCGGGGAGGGGAAAGCCTGGCTCCTGGTGAGGCTAGGGGTGGGCAGGAAGGGCAGCTATCTCCTCCTTGGCCAAGAAGTGAGAAAAGCTCGCGGAATGCAGACCCTTCTGGAACTGAAACCTTCGGTCTGCTTCCAGCTATTTTATTCATGCATTTACTTGTTTAGTCTCTTTGTTTTCAAAGAAAAAAAAATATGTTTCTGCCAACATTCCAGTGAAGGTGACTGCAAGGAAACCAGGGAAACAGAGAAAAAGCCAGAATCAGAAAAACCTTGTGCAGGGAAAGAAACCAGGAGAAAGAGCACTTGAGGAGGGAATAAAAAAGAGAAAGAAATAAAAAAAGACATATACAGAAGGGGAGAGAAGCAGAGGAAGAAATACAGAGTAAAAAGGGAGAGAAAAAAGATCAGAGACAGGAAAAAGAAAATAAAAAGAAAAAAACAAGAATTAAATTGGAGAGAAACCTGAGATGGCAGGCATGGCAAGAGAACTTAAGGAGGATACAATAAATAGCCAGAGGAGCCTTGCTTAAGAGGCTAGATAGATATGATGAAATAACATTTAGTTATTTTAACAAGCAAACCCAGTGTGCTTTGATTTGAATGCAAATATTCTATACAACTGCATGCAAATGAAATTCCAGTGTGCTTTTATTCTAAGAACAAGTACAAATGAGGAAATAATAGGTGAATAGTTGAAGTCTTTTTTCATAAAAAGATAAGTATCAGGGCGGCTGCCCTGATGGACAGAGGCAGAAGTGATTAGAGTAATAACAAATTAGGTTTTTCAGCCACCACTGTTGTTGCCCTTTTACAGACATCTTGTTTATGTTGATGCAGAATGGTCTCAACTTGGTGCTGTTTTCATCTCTTTAAAACTGAGGTGAGTTAAATCAGTGCAAGCACTTTACATGTATGCATATCACATTGTCAGAAATTTTCAATAATATCGCTTGCCTTGGTTTCAATCTGCCATCAAGTCAGAATGGCAACTACATGTGAGGAAGGTCAGAAGAAAATTCGAGTGATCTGGCCGAAATCAGCTGCTACGGGAGAGATGGTGATTTATATCAATGCAGTTGCAGTAGTGCCCAAAATCCTAGTTCCAATTCCTTTTATGCCACCTGTAGAATAAAACGTAAATGAGTATTTAAAAGATAAGTCAGCCTTCATAGTCCCTGTGAAGGTATAGGAAATGGAGGGATAAAGACCTGAAAGGTTGTACTTCCTGATTTTTCCCACAATATAAAACCTTACCAATTTGTCTGCTAACACGTAGCATCATTTGCATTTCTTCTGCTCAGTGCAGTTGCTGTGCTTTCTTACGTCCCTTCAGAACCAGGATAAGTGCTGTCAATGCTGACACTGAGAAGGACTTCAACAGTCTGCATATTTTGGAGCTGGCCAGTTTAAGAAAAGGCCTTGACAACAAATCTTTTTCTAAATATTACAGAACTTAAAGCAAATTGCTTTTAAAGTTTTCACTTTTGCCCCCTTCCCTGATTATGCTTAAAAGCTTATTTGGTATCCTATTTTTATAGAATATAATAGAATTAATATAAAATAAATAATTATTTTATTTTTAATTGCTATTTCTGCTCCCACTCTCTCTGTGTGCACACGAAACATCCCCTCTATGTATGCACCTGTACACCCACCTCCCTCTGAGGCTGCTGTTAACTAACAGGGTGTGTCTGATTCAGGGACTCCAAGCTGTCCTGATTTCATCATGTATCACAATATCCAGTACTCTCCATAACCCCACCACTGGACTCACAAGGTTGTGTGAGGATCTCAGAGCAACATACACCTCAGCACTGCAGTGTTGAACATCAGAGTGTGATTTTTGAAACGGATCTGGTTCTGGGGACACCGCTTCTCATTGTGGACTGTTGTGTTAGGCAAAACTACCAAAATCTGTTCTACCCTAGAGGACTACTAAAAGACAATAAAATGGTACAAAAGGTTGGACCTCAAGTGAGACAGATAATTTGGAAGGCTCAGCTGTGGTTTGATGTCCACCAGACCAGCTCTGGTGAATCTCTCTGTGTAGGTGTAAGATACCCCTCTGCTTCCTAGCATTGACTTCTTTAACCAGCTCTGGTTATGGCTTCAGGTGCACCATCATCAAACTGGGATGGGAGGATTAGTCCTGCTGACTTTGCTCCAAGGTTTGTGATGTCCAGAAGAGATGGAAGATGGGGAGGAGGAATCCATCGTGTCTTTATTGGCATTTAACTCATGACCACAGTCTTGTCTGTGTTGAATTAAAGGTGATGTTTCTATGTTGTCCAAAGTCTATATGGACAGACATAGCTGAGCTTACAGGAGGCATTTATGTATTTGTTAAGCTCAAAGTGCCACCTGTCTCCCTGAGAGAGTGATCTTGGAAAAAGTGCCTTGAGAGGAGCTGTATTTGAGCTCAGCTGCTTGGAGAAAGGGGAGTGCCAAGCAGCATGTGAAACAGCCAGGAAAAATCAGCCCAGAGACAGTACAAAGGACCAGAAAGGAAGGATGTTTGTGATAGTAAAAACTACAGAAAGAGCAGAGAGAAGGCAACCCCAAAGCACAGCCAAGGAAGAATGAAGATCCTGACAACTTCTCTCTGTAGCCTTCTTGGCTGTGAGGAGCCTGAAGCCTATGGCCAGATCACCAATCAAACAGTTAAGAGCTCTATGGGACTCAAAGAAAGAAATAATTGTCTCAACATTGCAAAGATGCATAGTTTGGAACTGCAAGGCTTATCATAACAAACTGCTACTGTAGTAATTAACCAACTTTCTGCAACATTAGTAGCAACTAACACCTGTGAGGCCTTGAATATGGCTCGAACAGGAGGCCTTTTGCAATATTCTGCGAGAGATTATGGCGAAGCATGGCAGACACAGCAATAATTCAGCAAGGAACTGACACACTGTTGCAAAGGAGTCTAGATACAGGGACTGCTACTGAGCAGCTAGATAAAGAAGCTGTCAGTAAGAGAGCAGCCACCTGGCCATCTGGTCTAACCTGGCCTTGTAGTCCCCAGCCCAGCCAGCTCAGCATTTTTGAGCTAAAGGTGCAAAGTACACAGCAAGGAAGACTACGAGCCTTCCTCCAGAAGACCCTGGCCCATGACCACCAGAGACCACCAGACGGCAGCACGCATGCAGCAAGAGGAGGAGGCTTATGATGCCCAGTTCCTGTGAAAAGGTGGAGAAAAGGCGAGGACAATGGAAATAAAAGAAGTTCAGACCAGCATCTAGTGGGGATATTCCCTCACCGATGATGTCGGACCTACGGGACGCCACTGGACTCCGTTGTGGTATTGGTTTCTTCTTCTTCTTCTTTTGCCTTTCTCTTTCTCCTCCTTCCTTTTTTTTTTCTCTCTCTCGCTTTCTCTGCACTTGAAGAATAAATACTCAAAAGAAAACACAACATTGACCTCATTTGTGTCTTAATTTCACCTCTGGGATCATTGTAGCTCAACCGAGTACAATTCGGGACAAGACAAGCACACTGACTGCTTCTTTTTATGCTTAATTCTTCACAAATGTGGAACTGATTTGAAGACTTTTATGGACTTTTATGGGTATTTTGTGATGGCAAGACTGCTTGCCCTCTAGGCACTGGCTTGTTGATTTGGAAATAAAGGGATGAAGAATTCCATATTCTTGTAGATGGGACAACAGAAAGCGTGAACATCAGTCAAAAAAAGAGATGGATCATGTCCAGGATCCTGTACTTTGCAGTGTTCACACTTTACAGTGGGTTGGATATGAGGTCAGCTGTCAAAACTGGGAACAGGTGGATCAGGTTCTGATGTCACGTGCCTTCCCACTGATGACCTCAGCAACACCAGTAGAACAACTGCAAGATAGTGTCAGACCTCAGGTATTAATGGAGCCCATAGTGGTGTGGGTCTCAAGAAAATTCATTTCAGCCCCAATTCACATGATCGGTAGAGATGCATTATTGACATGGCACGTTCAAACCTCCTACAGCATTCCATTAATTTCTCATCACTCAGATTTAACTTAATGCCTCGTTGCTGTGAGGATATCTGAAGGCCAGAGAGACAAAGAGGGAGAGGGAAAGAAATCAAGCATTTAAATGCCTCTCCAAGACCTTAAAAAATAGTATGCCCCAGGATCACTTACCTGCCTGATGAGATGCAGTAATCTCTGAGGTGAAATGCACCAGGAGATTTTCATTTCCAAGAAGGCTAATTTTATGTCTCATCCTAAACACCATTCTACCATTGTTGTAGCATCCCTGTTAATGTGATGGGATCAGTACCAACTTGGAAGGAAGAGAACTTTTTACTGAATCACTGTCACTGCTTCTGATCTTAGGTAGACAACTACAAGCACCGGGGTCAGTGTGGCTTAAGGAAATACAGAGATGGGAATTGTTTATGAGTCGCATTTACTGCGGCAGTTCTCCTTTGCACCATACTGTGGCACAGATACATAACTTTTTAGAGGGAAGAGTGCTTCACCCTGAGTCATCTGCTGTAGATGTCCCCAAGATACCCTCTGCTGCAGAAGAACAGCTGCACACAAAGCAGAAGACAGCAACATGAATAAGAAGGGAAGATGCGGAAGGGTGTTAATTATTAATATCTCCCAGCTGTGAGGTCTGTCCCTTCTGTGAACAATCTTTGTCAATGTCGTGGTGCAAGGGAGGGGGAAAAAATAACAAGATTCTTTTCTGTCCCCAAAATCAAAACGGTTAAACAGCTGTGGATCCAGTGGACTGAGAAACAGGAGAGCTAAGAGGAGAGCCTTCGTATCAGACTGGGGCCTGCAGACACACAGCTCTTCAAGAGAGCGCTTGGACTGCAAGAGGGAAAAAACGGGGTTTCGCATGCCGGTGAGCTGCAGCTCCCTCCGGTGTCCACAGAGAGCAAGAGCAGCAGGATGCCTCCAGTTACATTAGTGCGGTTTGTCTAGTATATAAAACACTGAACTGCTTCCCAACCAGCGCCAGAAGCATCGCTGCCATCAGCACTAAGCTCTCCAAATGGAGGGATGCTGCGAGACCACAAGTGGTCTGCTCGCTCTGAGCAGCTGAAGGAGGACACAATCTTCCAGTTTGAGTAAAAACTTTAAAGCTCAAAAGCAATCGAAAGAAACCTTGCCCAGGACTAGCAGTGAATCTTGTGCTCTGTGGGAGATGGTGATACATCTACATATTGCTAGATCAAAAACATGCAACAGAATGAAGTTTCCAAATAAATGTGTTCATAATGTCTTAAAAATATTTTAGTTATCCAGTTAAGCAGTAACAGAGGCTCAGATGACAACACAGCAGCACAGAGAAAAACCAAATCTAAACCAAGCTGTGTGGAAAGGTGTAGCGCAAACATACAGCTATGTGGACTTCCAGAAAAAGCCAAGGATCTGGGAAGATTTCTCAAACCAGGGTGCAGTTATAACTTCCACCACTTTCTTTTGGTTATTTGATCGCCTTCTGGGAGTCTGCCAGGGACTGAGTTTTACCCAGTCCGTGAGAGTGGGGATGGTGATGTTTTGCTCCAGTGAAACAGAGTGATGGTGCTTGGGTGCAGAAAGATGCCCTGGTGAGCAGGGACCTAGCTTTCCCATCCCCTCTACCCTCTTCTGGTACTGCCCACCACTGGTGTTTCCACCACCACCACGAGTCTTGGGAGGACCATAAATAAGAAGGAGCAGTTATTCTGTCTTTTCTCTTGAGCACTACGACTGATGCTCAGCCACTAATAGGTAAGAAGTGGTGGCATCAGTTATGTCACAAGCATGTAGAAGTCTTCTGGATCTTTTGTGTCAGCAAGGACATAATGAAGATTTCCTCAGGAACAATGTACAAGGCATTATAGCATTTTATTCCTAGTCTGCAATTTGCTGAGAACAAGTGAGGGTTACCTAGTGACTAGGGTAAGCCTCTGGGGTTGATCTTCCCCCTACAAGGTTTCTGTGTGAAGGAGGGACCTTGAGTTGTTTCCTAATATTCTCCTTGGCTTCCAGGACTGACACCATGCCTTGAGGCTCATACAAGGGGCACCGTCCAGCTCAGACCCAGAGCAGTTATTCCAGAAGTCGCAGAGGGAAAAGAAGTCTCTAAAAAAGCAACAGGGGATGAGCGATCCTGGGGCTGTTGGAGGAAGTAGTGGCTATTCCAGTGAGGCTCATGGGCTTGCCTCTCCCTCCTTTGTAAACCACAGCATGCTTGGAGGAACAAGGCAATCTGAAGAATGGATCATCCTCTTCCTTTCTCAGTCTGTGTGTCTCCCATTTTCCTACTTTAATTTTTTGTTTGTTTTTTCTTCATTTTTTTTGCACATTCTCTATATTCCTTCTCTTTCTCAGACAGACCAGAAAGCCATGGCATTGCAGAATTAATTCTGTGCCCCAGTGCCTGTTCCCTGTGACTCTGCACACAAGCCTGCACCTGGGGAGACCCCATCCCCTTCCCTTTCTCCATCCCCATCCCTGTCCCCATCCATCCAGGTCCCCATCCATCCCCA
>NW_009719119.1:23070-32600 GCF_000703405.1 Apaloderma vittatum | reverse complement strand
CGGCGCGGCCTGCTGGATCCGTTCCTGCCGGGGCTTTAATCCGGCGCGAAACCCTTCCGAAACCACTTATGGTTGAAGGATACTTAGCAAGGAAGACGATGTTGGGATTCGGTTGCGTTTAATTATTATTGTTTTACTTTTTTTGCCTGAGTTGTTGAGCGCAACCCGGTGTGTCAGTTGTGGGATCCCTGCGGAGTTCGCATCCTCCTGGCAAGGTTTTCCTGATGTTTAGCGATTTAGAGAATAATCGGAGCAAAAGGACAAAGTGTGATGGGGGCCAGGATGGCAAAAGGCAAATTTGAAACTTGGGATCTGGGACGAAAACCTCAAAATCCTTAAACTGTGGCTCGGTTTGGGGTTTGGTTTTTTTTGTATTCCGAGATCAAAACAGAGATCAAATATGTACTTTTAGCGATTTTTTCAAAGCTGTTGAGCTCTGCCTTAGTGAAGCTGCCTTAGACACCTCCGTGATTGTAAGTACAACTTTGTATTTACAAATTGACTCTTTTAATTAGGGAATTTATTGCAATTTAATATGCTCCAGAGTTCAGCACCTGGAGTAAATTCCCTGATAGCAAAGTTTTCATTAAATCCCGCTGGTAAGACAACGATTTAGGAATAAAACAAGCATTGAAGAGCTTAGCCTTTAGTGGTCTCGCTTATCTGTGCCTTGTGGAAAATGATCAAACTGGGAAAGAGCTGAAAAGAAATAATTTAAATGCACTGGCAAGGGCTGTCAGTGATGGAATAACGCCCCCAGAAGGGCAAATCGGAGGAAATTAGTAACGTAACTGAAAGTTCCCAGCAAACTCCTGACAAAGGCAGTGTAAACTCGGCTTCAAATTAATTATTGCAAATAAACATTTGAAATGCTACAGGCCAAATTAATATTTCAGAATTTTGTTATTTATTACTGTGTGTTATTTTCTTACTTAAATATATTTTGGGCCTAGGGCTGCGAAGAATTTAATTTTTGAGGTACTTTTAATGAATTATAAAGCATGTTTTAGGTAGAAATGAATACCTAATAAATGCCAAAAGTGATTAATTTTCCAGAAAGGCTTTTGTATTTAATTAAAAAAAAAAAGCCCTAAATTGTCAGAAAGTAAAGACAAAGGAAATACAAAGTGGATCGACTGAAGTTTTGATTAACTCACTAAATCACAAACTATTTTCCCTTCGGTGCCGTGCAGGGTTAAACCCTTGTTCATCGTGAGCGTCTCCTGTGTCCCCTGCTCGCTGCCCCAGCTCGGCCATCTCGAATCAAGAGTCGGTAGAATGATGCCAGTGGTAAGACTGAAAAAAATACACAACCTGTAATAATTCAGGTGCCTTTTGGGTGCCTCGTACCAGTATTTGGTGCCTGATCGGAGCTGACTGTAGTTTGTTTCGGCTTGAGTCAAGCAATCTTCCTCATGAACTCTGAAACAGCCTTGTGATGCTCCTTTCCAGCTGGGGCACAGTTACATGGGCTTTTTCTGACAAAAAAATATAGTCTCATTGAATATTGGAAAGCAGCTCTGGGAAGTAGCTTTGAAGAAGAACTATAATTTTTTGGGAAGCTGCGTGATTCAAGCTTCACTTGGGGTGATGGTGGTGCTGGGGAAGGTTTCACTCTACGGGACTTGGTGGACCCATTTGGCTCTAGGCTGTAAAACGAGATATCAACCTTTTCTAATGACATCAACGCTTAAGTGGGTGCATATCCATGATTTGGGGCTCTTCTGTCTGAAAATTAGATGGGAATTAGAGACAAGCGTAGGAAAAAAAAAAGTTTTAACTTGCATGTGACACTCAGACATTTTTACTGAAATGCAAAAAAACTAATTGTAAGAATGGAGAGGTTTTCCTCGTTTAGGTGAGCTTTTAATTTAAAGTTTGAATCCGGGGCTTGTGTAATGCTTAAAATTATATGAGCTTCATCTTGACGTGGGGATTTATGTGCGCAGCTTCCTGCGTGTTGAGATGAGAATACCTATCATTAATTTTTGTGGCTTGAAACCGAGCTTGATTTAGATGCTTTCTTCCCGAGGGAAATGACATTTTATAAAATCACCGCAGCGGTAATTGTTTGGAGTTCAGAGTGAACTAACTTAAATTTCACATGAATCAATTGTGTACTGTAAGTGATTTATGCCCTAGCACATGCCCTCAAATGTCCTGACAAATTATACAGAGCTAAGAATAGGATGATTTGCTGCCAGTGACACCTGACTGTTCAGCAGAAGTGTTTGCTTGCAGATCTCCTTATAGGAAGGTCCTGCTCATCAATAAAACACAAATTCCTTCTGAGTTTTCCTTCCTCGAGCGGGCAGAAATGCACACACGTGCGTGGACATCCCAGCACCTCTTCTACAAGGAGCTGCCTCGTAGCAAGGCTTGGATTTACACCTTCCAGCCACCGTTCCTCCTCGGCAGAAGGCCAGAAATGGAAGTGTCCGTTTCCAAAGGTGGGAGCATCATGGGCAGTGAAGTATTATTTGAGATGTAAAGTTAAACAGCCATAGGCAGTTTGGTACTTCAATGAGAACAGAAGGAGAAATCTAAAATAAAACCTCCAACGAAATTTCTGAATGACTCTAGAGGAAAAAGTTATCATACAAAGACATCATCAGGAAAGAAACAGTAGAAAATCGGTCTAATTGTGAAATTTTGCATTTCTTGGCAAGTTTCTTTAACCTGCTGTACTTGTGCTCTTATTTTTTTAAGGTAGGATTTATAGAAAAGAGATAAAATCCGTTTCCCCCCTTCTTCTTCTCTGGGCTTTCAAATTTCCTAAATTCTTTTTACTTTGAAATTATTTTTCTTCAGAGCCTTTTGAATGCTTGAATCGATTTCTGTTTCTTATTAATGAAACCATTCATCCAAGAAAACTTTGGAGAAGAGAGATCTAATTTACAGACCTACCCTAGTGAAAAGAAATAAGGTGAACAATCAGCTGGCCCATCCAAAGGATTATTACTATTTCAACGTAAGCTATTTAAGAAAACGTCTTTGGGGAAATATCTGGAAATGTAATAACTTAATCCTAAATATCATGAAAACAAAGCAAATAACTGAGTATATTGTAGAGACTGGGAACATGAGCAGAGACAGACACTCACCCAGGAGGTTTGGTTTAGGCAGGAGGAATTTTTTTGTTTTGCTGCAGTCTGGCCCATTAAAAAAAACCTGTCCTGAAGATTGTGGGAGTGGCAATGTAGGTTACTGGTTTACTGAGAAAAGCTTTTTTTCTTTTTTTTTGTTTTTTTCTTTTAGTGTCTTGGCGTTGTAGTACTCACGTATGATGTGCTTTAAGGCCAGAGAGATGATGGATGGATGTTAAATTTGGTAACATTTACTATGGCAAGTGCTGAATTTCAGGTCAAACTAGGGCTGATCCTTACATTAACTTCAGTTCAAAGATTTCAGATACCAGCGATCCTGCACACCCCTCTCTTGATATGTTACATGATGTTTTAGAGGCATGAACCTCTCTATCTGGTTTGTGTTTTAAGAAAGTTGTGCAAACCTGTAGCAATTTTGTTCTTCTTGTTATTATTTTTACCTTTAACAAAGTAAATTGTTGTATTTTCGTTCTCCTTTTACTAACCGTGCCAAAAGCGGCTTCTTTTTTTAGCTAATCTTGGAGGAGGAGCATAAAGTTGAACACGGGAGAGCGTTTTTGAAGACGGAGCTGGCTGCAGCCACAGATCGAGGAGCGGCTGGCACGTCTGGTCCTTGCACACGCTGGTTCCACCAGCGCATGGAAGTGGCCGCGCGTGGAACAGAGGGTGCCCAGGGATTCCGAAATCCCTTGTCAGAGCTTTGCAGCTGATCCGGAGGGATCTTGGCGGCAGGATCGCGTGCCGCTGCGTCGCAAATCCCGCCTCGCTTCTTACCTACGCTTTGCCGAGGCGAGCGTGCCTGCCTGCCAGGAGGGACCAGGGCCAGCCGGGGTGAAGCCTGACTTTGTTGGGGAGACGTCAAAAAAACCTGAGCTCTGGCCACTGCCAGCCCTGTGCAGAGCAATTATTCATGCTGGAGAGCCAATGCTAGGAGACATGGGCTCAGAGAGAGGGAATGTCTAGTGCTGGTAGGACGAGATCATTGTGCTGCAACTTGAATGAAAGGCATTTATTTTTTTTTCATAACAAAGATAAGACAGGCTGTGAAAGACACTTTTTTCCACGAAGGAAGAAGGCGTTCTCCTGCTTAAATGATTTAGACAGACTTTATTTTCTAGGAAAGCCGTGAGTCTCTTCATGGATCATTGTCTCCAAAGCCGAGTTGCTCAGTGAGACCTTTCGTCTATGGAAAAGAGACGCAAATAGCGTGAACTGAGCCAGTGACCTTCCACCACTGTAAGTCAGGAGCCATAGAAATGTTTGTCAACGCTTTGAAAAGGAGCGGTTGTACTTGAGATGCTCTCCTAGGAAAAAAAAATCTTCCATGTGGAGCTACAATGAGGCTAAGATTTTTAGCGCAGATCTGCCAGGACACATGAGTTTCTTTTTCCTTTGAAATAAAATACAGAAGTCGGCTGGGGAGTCAGAGTTTTTGAGATATTATAAGGAAAATATTCCTATAATTAGTTTTCTAGGAGCCACACAGATACACTTCTAGTACAGGGAGAAAAACATTGTGAAAAATTCTTTATCTAAAAAGAATTTGGTTTGGTGACCTCCCGTTTGGAGAGCGATTGGCACTTTTGTAAAGCAGGACAACATCGCAAAACCGATCCGGTTTCTGCATCAGCCATGTGAATGCTGCGTGTGGCATCGCAGCTATTTAAATGCTGTGGATTAGGGCATGTGGGTCTTTTTCACAAGCAGTGGAGCAATTTATAAACAAAAATGCATTAAAATAAGTTCTTCCCTGTAGCATTTTGTCAGTCCTGCAAGGTTAACCCACAGAGTTTTTATCCACTTCGCATCCATACAGAGAACGGACAAGGTGAGAAGGTAGATGTCCTGCTTGATCGTGACCTAATGCCAGTCATTAGGTTTCTACCCATTAATTTGTGATTTATTGATAGAAATGAAGACGACGTGGGCCTTAGTTGGATTCGTGCTTGTCCTGGCGCGGTGCTGAAGCCCTGCTGCTGCTGGGCAGACCGAGCGGGGCTGCTCAGGCCTCCTCTGGGACTTGTTTGATTTGTATGCGAGGCTGCAGGCAGGGAGAGTGCTGAACGGTTGCCCATGGGATGCCTGAGAAATGTCTTTTTAAGAAAATCTGTATGAAAATGGAAGAAATACTCTGCCAAAGACGCTGTGGTGGCTCAGCCTGTGAGTCTGGTGCTCTCAGCAAATTAGATTTCTTCTCTAGGAAAGAACATCCCACCGAAGCGCACCGAATGTTTCGGTGCAGCGTTGCTCTGACCGGTATTTTTCTGGACTTGCTCTCACTCTCCTGGTCTGCTTTTTCATCGCAGAGAAAGATCCTTGGTTTCAGGAAAAAAAAAAAGTCTATTATGAGGTATAGTAAGATATTTGAACTTGAGCCCTTGTGAGTTTAAAATTCAAGTGATTATTTTCCTTCTGCCATACAAAGAAAATTGCAAAGTACATCCAGAAATGAGTGTGTGTTATCCCTCCCCTGGCCCCTTTACCACCTTTGGTGACCTTTTACAAACATCTTCTGTAGAATTTTGTCTGACTCTTTCTATTTATTTTTTTTTAAACAATCAAATAGGATTTTTGGTTGATTGAGACATTTCTACTCAGGATGACGTACATGTTCGATGTCAAATATATTACAGGAACAGTTATTTGTGTGTATTTGCATTGAAATCTGTTTTGCACATAGTGTAGCTTGTGTTAGAGTCCTGATTCCTAGACTCGAGCAGAAGACCTGGTTTTCCATTAGTGATTTTCCAGGCTATTTTTTCAGTGGTTATTTGAGAGATGTGGATGGAGATGACTTTTTCTGAAGAGATTGCCTTCTCTGTGGCGGAGGAGAAGCTTGATCTATAACTTTACCTTTTTACTTATGTTTTACTTCAAGACCTTACATTGGCTGCTCTGATGCAATGCAGGTCGTGATCAGCTTCAGAGGAAAACAAAATAACGAACACAAATGCTGTCCCTCTACATGAGTACACAAGATCTTTGTCAGCTGCTTACCCGTTCGTTAGTGGAAAGGAGACGTCGTCGTGGGACATGCAGGTTTTAGAAAGAGGAGGTTGGTCTTGATCGGTGACTTCAGTGGTAACTCGCCCAAAATGGAATAGTCTAGGTCTAGAGAACAGCAGCAGTTCCAAAAGAGGGAATTTCTGTCTTTCTTTTATCATCACGTCTTGACTGTCGTTTTAGAAAATACCATCTCAAATTGAGATGTATGATAAACGCTATTCTATAGAGAAATGTTAATGCATCATTGCAGAGAAGAGATTTGAAAGCTCCAGAGAAATCCGAAATGAAAAGCGCAAGCCATTGCTGTGGGAAAAGCCCTGCCTGATCTAAACCATCAGCGTCGCCACCAAAGTAAACTTGGTGGCTTCTGCTTTAACTGCGTTGAGTTTTGAGCGAGTTACCCAAGGCATCGCAGCCCAGTGGGAGAGGCCGCTGGGATTTGCTGTATATCCAGTAACTGCAAAAAAGAAAATAAAAAATGGGGAGTTTAATGAAGTGGAGGAGGCAGGCGGTATTTCCCGCAGGCGATTTTATAAAATGCGTGTGCGGATTGTGTGCTGTCCTGCACGGTCCAAACCGTGGTTGCTTTCACAGGGAGCTTTGCTGCAGAATTGGTCGGGTCTCTAAGAAAGTTAGGAGTCTTTCCTTTTCCTGCGAGTTTTGTCAGGCTGTCGTAAATTAATGTTTCGCATCATTTGTTTTCAGTTGTTCCCTGTTGTGTGGTTGGTATCTTTTCTGACCCTGGCCAAGGCCCGTTAGCACCGGCTTGGCCTTTAATAAGAAACAGGCAGGGAAGTGTGCATTCCCCTCCTTTGGTAAGGGCTGTGTAGTGATATTGTTGTATGTCAGTATAAATTGTTTACTGTCTACTCTAGATAATTTCTTGCAAGTACGAGCACAGCACATACACATACCTATTTTCTTGCTTTACTTGGTATTACCTGATCTAAAAAGCAAATTTTAATTTCCTAGGTAAAAACCTTGGCAGGGTGGTTGGAGCTAGATGATTTTTAAGGTCCCTTCTAACTCAAACCAATCTATGACTCCATATAATGTATTGTATGAGGGGATTATAGTCATGAAACAAAAGCTGCAGAGGAAGAAATATTTAAATGATAGTCCTTGAAACTTTAGACCCTGTTGGAGATTTGGAAAATGACTGCATCTGAATAACTAATTTTTATTAACAATGTAGGTTTAAATAATGCTTTTTTCTGGGTTGTTGGGGGTTTTTTTATTACTGTGTTTGTAGCACAGTCCGGTTGCCCCGATCTGTAAATCATTCATTTTATTGGTCACTTGTTCCAAGTTTATTAATATCACTTACTGTTGTTTTCACACGTAGAATGAGTTTTCCAGATTATCTTCTGTCTCCTTCTGCCGCTGGATGGATCCCTGCAAAACCAGTTTTGCCTTTGACTGAGGAGAGTCTCTTTCTTTGGAGCAGCTATTTACTTTGTTTCTTGTTTATGAGGAAAACATAAAAACGCTTTCTGCACTTGAAGTCATTCTGGTAACGCTCTTAAATTCTACGCTTAAGGATGCATTTAATTAAAGACTGGCTATGGCATAAAGTGTAGGTTAATTAAAACCCAATCAATTCCTGTTTAAAATACACGTAAAGGGACTTTGACTCAGACAGTAGAATGACTCTCCGGGAGGAGATACCCTCTTGCACGCCGTGCAGCTGAAGAATGACTTCCCACACACCTTTTCCCACTGCTCTTGCTGTTCAGAATCCCCAAGTACCTGGAGAAAAGCGGTTTATGGAAACCAAGTTGTGGCCCGACCTGGTCCTGCTTTTTCACAGAAACTTTTCCATTGATTTCAGTCAGATCCGGGCTTTGTTATCGTGATGTTGGTATAAAGAGACAAAACTCTAATTGGGGAAATAAAATCTCTGAAGTGCTACCTTTAATTTTTTTTCCCCCAAAGATTTTTGCCAAGGTCGCTCGGGGAGAGTCGATGCCGTGAGAGGCAGCAAATGAAACCAGAATATCCAAAGGTGATGAAAAGAGATGACTTGTCATGAAATGAGTTGTTAAACCATCAATGGCCTTATTGTAGGAGATGGTGTATGTTGAAGTTTAGGTGAGCTCCAGGGAGGAGAGGAGTTTTGGAGGCTCTGGAGGAGGAGTGCCCTGTGGGAGAAGCCTCGTGTGATTGTCCCCTCCTGTGTTCCTCCCTGGGCCCACGAGGGAATGTTTTGGGGCTCAGTGCGACATCGGTCTGATTCTCTCCAGCCGTTCCTCTGGGGTTCTGCTCACTCCGCCTCACCCGTGATGGCGAGGAGAGCCTGGATGTGAAAACTGACATTTCAGCAAGATGCCTGGAGCTTGTGCCTCTGCACTGGTGGCTTTAATGTGAGGACTGATGGGCAGATTTGGAAGACGAGGCCTTGGTGTTAAAGGTTACACAGTGCATCAAGGGCAGAGTTTCTCTTCTAAAGAAGTAGATCTAGTTACAGGACCTTAGAATGACCATAAGGTGCTTGCTTCTCTCCATTCCATCATTCTGAAATACTTTCATTTCTAAATACCTGCTTCCATTAAAACCAGTTGTCTTTTTTTCCCCATAAATCCCCTTGGACCAAAGCTTTTCTCAATGATGAGCCTTTTAGAGACATCCTGCCTCTTCCTTTAGAAAGCTGGGGTGTCCCTCCAAGGAGCTCCAGACACCTGGCCGGCGTGGCAGGACTTCTGAAGTTTTTTTCCGAGCCCAACGGCGCTGCGCCGCTTCTTGTCAGCATCATGCCAGACACGTGTGCGCGAGGCACGGGTTGCAAAAAACGAAGTTGCAAGTTAATTGTTCTTGTTGCTGAAAGGCCTGGGTTAGTTGCTGTCATTACGCTGATTTTTATAACTGCCTGAGTGACCTTCATATCACATTAACAATTTTATATTATGTTAGCAAATTGCTCAGCGAGAGCTGCTAGTCTGATTGCATTCTGAAGGTCATTAATATGATATGAAAATATTATTGTATTCTCTCCTTTCATATTTTATTAGTGATATGGAAAGCAATAAAGAGGCTGATTTTTGCTGGGAGGTTCCCCAGGGAAACATGCTCTACAGCAGTGGTGTCCCACATTGGCTCCTAATCCAATCTCAATGGGAAGTTCAATTTCCTCATCATTAATTATTTAGCTGTATTTAACTGCTGTAAATTCTCAGATTAATTTTTTTAACTGTTGAGTCTGATGACCTCTAAAGACATTGCTATTAACCAATGCAGTATGAAATACAGTAGCTTAATGCAAACAGAAGCTAACTCTTCCACCAGGATTTGTGTGAAGGCATAATAATGGCAAATTTAATTTTTTCTGCTATAACAGCGAAGGCTTTATTTTATTACTGCCTTTGGTGCAATTCAGGAGTGCAAAATGAAGGATGAAGATGACTGCAGCCAGGGTGTTCC
>NW_009719119.1:19972-23039 GCF_000703405.1 Apaloderma vittatum | reverse complement strand
CAGCAGCTCCTTGGCACGAGGTGTCAGGGGGTGGCACCGCGACCATCCCCATAACACGTTGTCACCAGCCGACCAGTCCTTCCCTTCTAGGAGCTTCCCAGCACCTTCAGCCGTGTTTGAGCTCCTAAAATTTGATTTCTGATAATTTTTAGTCCTAATGTGTGTGAGCAGTAGGTGGAAGTGTTGTCACCTGAGAGCCAGATGGGAAGGCAATAACCTTTGGGCAGTTTTTGTCTACAATTTCAGTACAAAAAAGCTTTAATCTTGAAGAAGGAAAGTTAGAAAGAGTATTAGAGTGACTTCAGTTGAAGGGATGACTTTGTTAATAAGAAGCAACAGGTAGGGGCTTTAATGCTTTAACAGCCTCGCGGTCCCTTATCTCGCCTTTAAAATGACATAGAGCAGCAATTTATCAAGTGTTGCCAACAACAAAATTGATTTACAATAAAACAGGGTCCAAATGTTGGGGTTTAACATGATTGTGCCAACTGGTGTGTTTGCATGTTTGGATTTACGCTTTTTTCCTGCTGCAACGAAGCTGCTTTGAGTTCATCAGCTGCAGCACAGGCAGCGCGTAACGCCTCAGATCCCAGGAATGTGCTTCCAAAACATATTTATAATTGGCTCCTTTGGTGGTAAGGGCTGGCAGGAAAGTCAGTGTGGAGGTTCTGGCAGGCTGGGGAAAATCTCAGCGGGTTTATGCCCAGCACTGCAGCAACCAGCAAACAAAACATCGTTCACTATTTTTATATATATATATATATAACATCGTTCACTAGATATTGGTGCTGAAAGGGCGTGTTCTGAATTTACAGCAAGAAATCAAAACCGAGTCAAACTTCCTAAGTCGGTGAAAGCTTTCTCTGAGCAAGAAGGGAATTAGAAAGCTTCAAACCCCACCCAAAATAACACTGATTGCAGCTGAGGACCTGTCTCGGAGTTTCCGTGCTCCATCCCCACGCCTGCACCAAACAGATTTCAAATCGTTGTGTATTTTGATTATTTTTTTCATGCCCGTGGCCGAGGAGGGAGCGCGTCCTGCCTGCGCCGTGCAGTGCTGCTGGCAGTGCTGTAGATGGCAATGCTCCCCCGGCGCTGCGCCCAGCCCTGCTCCGCTGCTGCACCCCAGCACCACCCCTGCACCTCAAAACCACCCGTGCACCCCACACTGATGTCTCCAACACCGTGCACCCCAATACTTCTGGGGCACCCCTACACCGGCCACTCCAATGCCGCTGGTGAACCTCTACTCCGACGTTGACCCTCTGCGCTGGTGTAACTCCGTGCCCGTGAGTTTTTTACTAACGGTGTAACTGGGTTGGATGCCTCCAGCCTGTGTCCTTGTCGTTGTAGAGACGGACAACGACACAACTGAATGGTATTAGAATGGCTCAAAAGGGCTCAAAAATGGCTCAGAAATGGCTCCTTTATTACACAAAGGCTGTGCCTTTTATACATAGTCAAAGGTACTAGGAGAAGGTAGCGTGGCCTTTGCTTATAGGTCAAACACTTGTTTTTCACATTCTAATTAACAATTAGCAGCTTCTGGCTGGGCTCATCCCCCCGGATCTTGAGGGAGAAAGTTCCGCAAACGTGTCCAAACTCAGTGCACACAACTTCCCATCTTACGGGTACACTGGGAATTTGTCAAGGTCAATGTCTTCAACCGATGCCAGGTTACCAGCAGTCCAGCTGCCGTCCCCCACACGTCCTCACCTGAGCGGTGCAGGGCAGGAGATGTCCCACAGCCACGCTGCGCGCCACCAGGTGTGTGTGATCGCTCAGGATCTCTCCATGGCGTTGCCTGGCCTTAAATACGGGGCTGTAAAACTCGATGAGAAGCTAGGACACAGCCCCTCTGAGCGCCAGCGGGAATTTTATTGACAATAACAAAAGTTTTTGGTCTCTCTTACAGGAGAGGGGACTGTGTCAAGCACGGCACTGGTTAACAATGCCTGAGACAACAGTTTGAGAGCACTGAAGGTAAGACCCTGTGGACTGAGCTATATTTCATCACAAATAGAGCCCTTTAACCAGCAAACTTGTTCTGGGAAAGTTTCCAATTCAGACAATCTCTTGCGTTGTGGGGTGGTGGGATCTCTCATGCTAGGAGCATCAAAGGAGTCTCCAGAGACATTTTAAAAAGGGGACAGGAGCCTGGGAGGGAGACTTCAAAATGCTGGCGAGTGTACAAATAAAATACACTTCGGTCTTAAATTAATGTAGAATATTATGAAACTGTCTCTTGGAGATTATTCCCAATGTGGAGTTAAAAAACAAACAAGCAAACAAAAAAAAAAACAACCCCGAAACCTGACTGGTGTCCACAAAGAACAAGTGCTCTAGTTCCTAATCTCTGAAGGATGCTATGCTCCCCAAATCCCCTCTTCAGGAAGATTCCTCATCACCAGGCTTTATCTGCATCCTGTTTAAAAACCCCCAAAAACCAGAGAGACATCCCAGGTCTCTGGGAAAAAGAGAACTTGTCCCTTGACCTAAGCCACTGATTTATGTGAAGGTATCTCCCTGGCAAAGCCCACTCGTGCCGTGCCAGGGCTGTGCTTGTTCTCCTGCTCCGGTGGAACAAGATTTGTTGCTCCGGGGCTCATCCTGAAGAGCAAAGCTGAGCCAGAGAAGCCGGCTTTCCCCCTCTGGGGCCTCCGTATGGCCAGAGAGCAAAGTTGGGCTGTGTCCCTCTCAGGAAGCAAACAAGAAAGTCAAAGTGAGAGGAGAAAAATTAAAAAAACCAAACCAACAAAACAAACCAAAAAACAAACACAAAACAGAAAAGGCCAGCAAATACAGCCTGAGCAGGGAAGGAATTAGAAGAAAAGATAATAATAATAATATTATTAATGACAAAATTTAATTAATCGTCCACTAATGAATTTTATAAGCACCATAAAATTGCCATAACAGCCTAATTGCTTTGCTTGTCTTGCCAACAGCCAGCTAGAAGATGAAATGTTATAATCCCCCAGAATTGCGACGTGGGAGGCAGCGATGAAGGGGACGCACCCGGGTGCCGGGCCCTGGCCTGTTCCCCAGCGAGGTGACCCGCTGGCCT
>NW_009719119.1:0-19941 GCF_000703405.1 Apaloderma vittatum | reverse complement strand
CGCCCGCTCCCCGGCAGCGTGGCTGGGGCGGCTGCTCAGTATTTGCAGGGGGGAAGCCAATGGTGCAGCAGCTTCACCCAAAGCTGTGGATGTAGTTGACAGCAAACAGTTTGCAAATTCATTTCTGCTGTGCCATAATTCTGGAAGAAGTACGGAAAAGCCGTGGTTTTACTGCAGCTGCTTTCATGCTCTCTTTCAAACCCTCTCAGTGCCCTTTTGAAAATGTTTTTTGACTTAACGCCAGCACAGATTATTTTTTTTTTTCTTTATGCTTGCTTATGCTTTGTAATAACCACATACTTACAGAAAATTATTTATGGCGCTTTGGGCTGTAGAGATACGAGTTCCCAAAGCCACGGGAGCTCCCGTTCCTCTCTACTGCTTCATGCTCTTTAGAAGAGCCCCCAGACACCAAGATCCCCAATATCTCCTGGGATTTGTTGAGCTGGGGCTGCTGGTGTGGGCGTGCACGGCCCCACCACCTCTCCTGTCCCAGGGCACTATGGAGGTGGCATCACGATCATGCTTGAAATAGTTATTTGGTGAGGCGAGTTGCCATCAGTCCTATGAAGAGCAATTTGGACTTATCTGTGTCGACCCCTCTCATTTAGGGATGGGGAGAGGCTGCTGTTACGCGCTGGGTCTGTTTTCAGAAATAACTCCTTTCTTTTCTAAAGGTGGTAATCAAGGGAGATCGCACCATCGTTTGCCGTAATCTTGTTGCTAGATGAGATTTCATCTCATCCTGTAATTTCTGAGGAGAAGAACAAATGGCTGGTTTGGGCGATATGGGTTCTGCATGGTGCAGCAGAAATCCTTCAGCTATTATTTCACGTAATTTGTGCTGCTGACTTCTCTGTCTTTTTACATATTTATACTCCTTCCACTTGTGACAAACAATTTTTTTCAGCACTTGTTTGTCATGAGGGTGATGAGGATTAACTAAATGCATCTAAACATAACCATAAAAAAGGGGGAAAAAATACACTGCGTGAGCAAACCTGATCCTCTTCCCAGTTCATTAGAATTTAATGAAGAAATACTCAGTGCCCAACAGGGGAATCCTAATTCATTATGTCTTTTGAATTCTCATTAAGCATATGTACGGTGACTATGAGCAAACTGCACCCTTTAAGCTCTGTTGTCCATTACCCTGACTAATAAATATCCATTATACTTAAATACTGATGATACGAGAAGCTCATGAAAGTTTTATTCCTGTAATTAATTTTCACTGATGACTTTGCAGCATTCTGCTGGTGGTGGCTGAGTCAGTGGCACTGCACCGGTGAGGTCAGAGAAAAGCTGCTCTAAAAATGTTTTGAGGATGGGGAAGAGGATGGACCATGACTAAACCCCCTGCAGCAGCTGCCACCTCCCTACCTCGAGGACATTTCTGTAGAGTCGAGGGGCTCTCGCTGCTTTGTTACAAGAAGAGCTCATTATCCATTTAACTAGTGGCAACTGGTTTTGGCCCAATATCTGAAGGATGATGGAAGCTGTCTGCTGCTATCCAGGAGGTGATAGGCTGTGCAGCTCCTCGTCACTCTTGGGTGAATGCTTGGGTCAGAAAACATGATGTTGCTAACTGCTTTCAACTTATTATTTAGCTTAAAGCAATATTTCAAAGCTGCTTAATCACTTGGAGCAGTATTTTAGTTGCACTGTTGTAAGTGGCAAAGGAGTTCTTCATTCCTCTATCTCTTCACGGTTATTAATACTTTCATCTTTTACCTTGAATATTAAAAATGGCTGATAGCTGCAAAATAAGGCATCTCTAGAGTCGAGAAGTGGCTGGTTCTATTACAGCTGCTTTCCAGAGGACTTTTTTCCCCTGTTCCTTGCAGTTCAGTGCTGGTAGGTCTCTGTGGCAATGTATAGGAGGCTTTTGTCTGTTGGCTGCTTTGGAGGAGAGGAATACAAGCAAAACCCCCAGCTCGTGACGATTTGATGATGTAGCTGCTAGAAATGGTTCGCTGGTGTAGGAGAGGACCTGGAATCAGGGGTGGGGCAGAGGTTCCTCTGCGTTGGAATGGAGATCGGTGCTGATTGAGGTAGATCAGTGGTGGTTCGGGGACTGAAAAACAGCCGATAAATCCAAAATCAGAGTCAGAGTGGTGGTAAAGGCCATCCAGGAGCTACAACTTCTCTGAAACCTCGGGTGAACCGTTCCTCACAATCCCGGCCCCAAAAGGACTGAGGGAGGAGACGAGGAAAGCTTGTGATGTGATTTGTGACAGCAGCGCGGGGCTCCGGACGCTGCTTTGCAATGACTTGCGGCTTTGGCGTTAGATCAAAGGGGATTGTTCAAGGAGCGCAGCAGGAAAGGTGCTGTTGTGGAGGAGCAGTTCAAGCATGGAGGCACTGGGTGCCAGGTTCCACTTCAACGCAGGTGCTGGAGGTCAGGAATCTCAGGAGGTACAGGAGTAGAGAGGAGGACCCTGACTCCCTGTGACCGTAAGAGCGTCTTCCGTGGAATTATACCTTGCATTAGACCTTATAGCAGCTTTCCAGTACCTAAAGAGGGTCTCCAAGAAATCCAGAGAGGGGCTTTCTACAAGAGTGTGCAGTGATAGGATGAGGGATAACAACTTTACAGTAAAAGAGAGTAGATTTAGATTAGATATTGGGAATAAATTATTTTCTCTGAGGGTGATGAGGCCCTGGAGCAGGTTGCCCAGAGAAGCTGTGGAAGCCCTCTCCTTGGAAAAGTTCAAAGCTAGGTTGGACAGGGCTTTGAGCAACCTGATCTGGTGGGAGGTGTCCCTGCCCATGGCAGCCTTCAGAAGCTTTGATCACCTCGCTTGCACGAGATCTTTAAGTTGTTTCATGTTTTCACAGTGGTGATAACTCTGCCAAAGCAAAGTGTTCTTCAGTGCATGTAAAAATAATCTGTTCATCCAACCCGAAATCAATGGGAGGAACTAGAAAGTTGGTCTGAAGCACACTGAAGTTAATGGATGTCTTCCAACCAAACAACCTCGGGGGCTTTCCCAAAGTTTCCACCCCTCCTGCAGCGATACGGGTGAGCTCTCTGGTGGTCACGGAGCTGTGCGCCCATGTGTTGCCTCGTACTGTCCAGGTTTTTTTCACTTCTAGAAAGAGTTGTCAAGCACCGGAAGATGCTGCCCAGACAAGTGGTGGAGTCCCCATTCCTGGAGGTATTTAAAAGCTGCGTAGCTGTGGTGCTCAGGGACGTGGTGGTTGTGGCAGTGCTGGGTTCATGGTTGTACTCGAGGATCTTAAAGGTCTTTTCCAACCTAAACGATTCTGTGATTCTATGATCCTGTATTGTCCTCGGTGAATTTGCTTTACGGCTCCAAATGATATCTCCTTTCCCAAGACATGTGGATTCTTCTCAGATTTTTATTGCCTTATATTAGATTTTATTTTCCTTATAAAGGTGAAAGTGAAGGTGGTAAATCCATATATAAAACCAGACTCTGTTTGCTGGTGTCTTCTAACGTGATGAGTGCTCTTCACATGCCCAACTACACACACACGCTCTCTCACTCTCCCAAGCTTTAGAAATTAGTCATTTTTTGTGTCATTCCAATGACAGATCTCCACTATAATGAGGTTTTATCCTTTTAAAACAAAATAACTTTTATTAATTCCTTGAATTAATAATTGAAGGCTCGACTTCTAGGGTTGAGGAGGAGGCAGGTGTTTGTGGTGATTAATAGCACACGTTCCCTGCGTATCACATAACTTTACTAAATCTTTGTAACAGTGGGGGGGTCAGTGTCACTGTTATTAATAGTAATGATAATTATATCTTGGGGAAGCTGTCAGAAAAGTATCTTTTTTATGAGCCAGAGCAGTGTAAACAGAGTGTACAGGCAGGCACTACCCTTTCCATCGGTAGGTAAACAATCTTTGTTAAGCTCATCTTGATAGTCTTATTTTGTTGCCACATTTTAATTACTTATCCTGTCTGTTTATATTCCGTTGCGTTTTGCTGAAGATACAAGCTTTAAAAATCATTGGTATTTAGGAAAATCCAAAGCCGGGGTGATGCATGCTCAGGTGCTAATTTATTTACATCAATTAATTTCAGGCCCCTGATGTAAACCAATTAGTATTCAACACTTAATGGAGTCATTATCTGTCAGATTAGCTTTTAGAAATGCTTGTCACTGCTACAGGACCAGGCAGCAGAACTTTGCTAATAAAACTAGCAGAATTAATGGAGTGAACAGCATAGATAATGACTTAATGTGGAACATACAGTATAGAAAAGAGACTGAGCAACTGTCTTCAAGAAATGAAGACATCATTGAGCTAGCTACTTTATTCCAAAAATGAGCTCAGATGGTGCTCTTCAGAAATATCAAAGGTGCCTTAGCGAAGCCTTTGCAAAGTTGTGTTCTGTAATAAATAACCTTCAGCCTTTGTGCCCTCACATACTCACAATCTACCTTTCCAGCTCGGCGCGGCGCGCAGATAAATGCTTCGCGTTGTACCGCCCTGCTGTGGCTGGACGCTGCTGTTTCCAGAGGGTGAAGAGTCAGCAGGAGTGGTGACACCCAGGTTACTGAGCTGCTTCTGCGGGTGTCGTCCTCCAGGTGAGACCTACCTCGTGAAACGCACTTGTCACCTCGCTTCAGGGCTGTAAGATGCTGCAGAATAAATCATATTCGAGAAAGTCAGGTGGGAGACCAAAATACTCGAGGCAGGCAGGACTGCAGTTGCACCCAGAGCCTTCTGGGGAGAGCTGCAGGCAGCAAGAAACCTCCAGAAAAGCTCGCTGCAGTCACACGTGTCATCAGAACCTTTCCTCCTGCGTGTAAGATGACAGCATTTGCCTGTTGTTTTCTTCTACGTTAAGTTGCCTTTTTTATATTTCACTAAGGCAGCTTTGGTAGTTTTCTGTTTGTGATTTGTGGTTAACCTGGTTGTTCTAATGCTGAGGAGGCAGATGAGATGCTGCTGTGTGCCAAAACCCTCCTTGGATGGAGGGCAATCACAATACCTAACTTCAGTTTAAGCTTTAAAGAAGAGGATAAGTGCAACTTAAAAAGAAAAATAAATCATATGTTGTATATTTTTCTTTCCTGAGGACCGTGGCACGTACCCGCAGGTGAGGCTGTGCTAACACTGACCTCCCTTGCTGTGGGGACAGTCCTGCTTTTGGGGATCTCAGGCTGATTTGGGGACCCTGAGGTCACGAATATATTCCTAATTGCCTGAGGAATTCCTCTACAGTAAATATATATATGATTGTATTGGATGAAAAGTCACTGCAACTGATTCTCTAAGCCATGGTGATGATGTTTGCAATCCCAGGTACACTTTGGTTTCACATGTTTCCTTGTCACAGGACCTGAACTTGAACTCTTCCATAAAATAAGACAGAATGAAGACATTACTGTGTTGTTTACTATTCTTACCTAGCAGAGCTTGTAATGTCTTGCCAGTTCTTGCCCTGTACTGCTCACCTGAGCCTGAATGACCTTTTGCTCTTACCAGGTAACAAGATTTTTCTTATGGTTCAGGTTATGCACCATTTAGGTAACATTATGCGATAGTTTCTTTCAACCTTGGAGACTATTCCACGTCATACACTTTTTTATTTTAAACTCTGCCTCCTGTAAGTAACTGCATTAGCACCTTACATATCTCACCTATCCTTGTATATTGTTCTATATAAGTACTCATGACCATTTATAAATAGTTAATGGTTTTGATTTTGGGGAGGATTTGGATGGTTTTAGTTGTTGTGATGGTTTTGGTGGGGTTTTTCTGCATCATCTCTGGTTGTTCTCAGTGACGGTTTTCCACCACCCGAGAAGGACTCAGTTCGTGGCTGCAAAATCTACATTGACATCTGTTTTTCAGCATGGCTCATGGCTGGTGAGGAATAGGTGACTCTGCACACCCCCTCTTCCTTCAGAAAAATTGACTGACTCCACTGCTCAGGAAACTTGCTCACCTTCTACAGACCCTAAGGCTTGCTTCCCAGAGTATCTGGGAGAAGGGAGACTGTGAATGGCTTTATCTTTGACTTTTAGGGCTTACAGGACATGTTGGAGCACTTCCCTTACTTCCAATATTTGAAAAGGCACTTGATGATAGACACATGTAAGCTATTCTTGCCCTCTTGTATCCATCCTCCATGAAACCGGGAATAATTGCTCTCCTAACACCCACGTGATTAAAGTTTTAGAAATATGAGGAATATTTGGGGAATTTTTTTTTTTCAGTAATCACAGCAGAAAATCCTCGAGTGCACAACTTTTTCCTCCAACTGTCCATGTGATATCTGGAGTGGGAGATCTTGGACCGCAAGGAAGGAGACACTTGGTGACAGAGGGACATGCTATGTTTTGGGGTAGATGGGGCGTCCGTTTTGAGGGCCAACAGCCAGAGCATCAGTATCATTTTTGTGCTCAAGACATGAGCATGAGAAACAAGTTGATTTCATGAACTTCTGGTTCAGCTGAATTTCATTTTGATAACTGTAAAGAAATTTAAACCCAGGTTAACCTCCGCTAGACTCAGATTTCATCGTGAACATTTCTAAACAGCTGTTTGGAGTTTGCTGCTGCCCCAAAGAACATTTAATTTTGGTATCAATAATTTTCTGCTTCAAAGCGTGTGTCCATATGGCTATCAAGATAGTTTGCATTTCCATAATTGAAATCATATATGACTGCTGCAGCATCCTCAAAGGGGCTGGGGCTTTCGGGGGATTTTTGTTGTTGTTGTTGTTGTTTTCCTACTACTTTATTTAGCCTTTCTTGTCAGTCTAAATTGTCGCTTGGTCTTACCTCGTAGCTGGTGATACAACCCCGCTGCCTCGCTTTGTAAACGCACAATACAGGGTGTCACTTTACGGTCCTACCTAGTGGAGATGCCCTTTTGAAAGGAGAGGAAATTGCTTTTTGGATAACATCACTCTGCCAGCACAGCTGGTATTGGCTGCTGCAGATACATGTTTACATTTTGCTCCGAAAATGTAAACACTAATTAAGCATTAGTGTTAATAGGTCCTGGGACTGGCAGGCTGGAGCCACGGCTCCGCTGCTGGCGCTGCCCTGGCTGCAGTCCATCTCACCCCGCTCGCTATCTCTGCTTCCTGGCAGAAAATACGGATAATTATTTATTCCTTTGCAAAGAGGGAGGGAAGGGATGTGTAGGGTCATGTGAGGACAAAATATTGTGTTACTGTGTGAATAAAACCGATTCCTTTTATCAGCCTGAGAAATAAGACAGGAGTTCTCCCCAGGTTCAGCTGAGCAGAGCGGAGTTGCGACGGGATCCCTGAGCCTTCAGGAAAATCCTTTACATTTCCTATGCTTGGTTGTCACACCCAAGCTCAGCTTTCGTAGGTGGTGTGCTGGCAAAAAAAACCTCTGCAGCACGTCATAACATGGGTGTAAGAGGTCTCTAGCTGTCGGTGGAGTGGATATAAAGCAGCATCTAGTCCTGCTGTGGCGTAGGCAGTCCAGATTTCAGCTTTAATTCACTGTGTAAAAGACTTTGTTATTCTTGTTCCCTTTTTTTTATGCACCGCAGAGGTGCCTCCGCTCTTGCCGGTCCTGGCACAGTTTTAGCCGTGGCCGTGTCAGGTCTTTGATGGCAGATTTTTACATTTTCCCTTTGGTCGGCCTTGGCGTGCCTGCGAGAGCAACCAGCGGCTCTTCTAATTAGGCGAGTGTAATTTCTCACAAACTGGTCCCTCTCCCTTTGTGAGCCCGTAGATTTGCAAAAAAAAAAGAATAAAAGCGCCCTGATTGTCCCCGCCTTTCAGCCCTTCCCCTGATGAGGAGTGTTGCTACACCTAATAAATTAAAGGACACAAAGTTAATGAATTTTTCATTTGAACTCACAGCTAGGTATGGATTAGCAAGGCTGACGTTGCTGAAGAACTCAGAATTAGGAAGGGTCCTACAGGGACGTTTCCCTCATTACTAAAATCTTTTCATTCACCTTTTCAAGCATTATCTTGCTCGGCAGAAAGAGTTCTTTTCACAACATATAGCCTGTGGGGTCTTGCTTTCTGTCCGCGGCATAAATGTGATCGTTCATTTTGTTTGTCTAATGGATAAAAATAAAGGGCAACGTGAGTGACATTCAGACAGCCCTTCTCCTGAAAGAGAAGAAGGGATTCATACGATCCGGAGCAGACCCTTACGAACCATAAATGCTCCCAATTCCTTTACATTCCAGCTCCATCACTGGCTGAAGGTTGTCTTTCCTCCCCCTTAAGCCACAGAAACCTTGGGGTTATAAATAAAACTACGCTCAATTTATTTAAAAAAAAAATGCCAAAGGATGTGTATTATCCAGAATTATTTTCTCTCTGTCTCCTGCAGATTTCAAAGGATTGCAGCTGCTTTTAGTGTGCAGACTGATTCCTGGCTCCCGAAGCCAATCCAGTGCGCAGCAGCACACCCATCCATTCCAGGGGAAGCTGTATCCTTCAGAGTTTATCCCTGTTTTCCCCATCCAAATTAAAGCTTTTCCTATGAAGTTCAACTTCAATATTCACTTGCCTTTTGACGCTCTGAAATAGCCTCATGACAGAAGCGACTCCGATTTTTGTTCAAAACACAAACTGTGTTTCTCAGTAGAACAGAAGCAAGTGGGACCTGCACGACAAGACAAGGAGGAGCGACAGAAATTAGCGTACATGGGTTTTTTTTGGTTGTTCATTTGGTCAAAAAACACTTTCCCCCCAGCCAAAAACCCCAAACAACTCCCCCGTTCTCTTGCGATACCCCAAGTTAAAATCAGGGCGAGCGATTTGCATTTATTTCTTTGCGATATAATAAGTTGCATATAATTCATTTTGAACTGCTGCTTTCCTGAAGCCAACAGCAGAGGAGCAGTTTGCAGGAACATGCACCTCATCTGGGTTCTACTAATTTATTTATTTTGGGGGGTGAATGAGTAGTGCTGAATGTTTTGCTTCTGTGACAGGTTGGTGGAAGGGCAGAAATGCTTCAGATCAGCTCATAGTAGTAGCTACTTAGATCAGTATTACTCGGTACTATAAAGCTAAAGAGTTGTTTTCTCTCTTTACATTATTTTCATTTCCTTGAGTTAGGAGAATATTTTTCTCCTTGTAAACAACTGCTTTGTTTGGGAGCTTCCTCCCGAGTGTGCCAACTCTGAAGTGTAACTTTATGGCTTAACTAAGTCCATGGTGTGCACTGAGGATGCTGAAAGATTTGACTCCCAGCGATCGTATTGTTTTTGCTCCTTAGTGCACGTTTCAAGCAGAAACACCCCGTGCAGGAGAGGGTTCTTCATTTCCTAAATAATTCAAGATCAAAGATCCTGGCGCTGGGTTACATGAGGGTTGAGCATAATTCTGGCTTTAACTGAGATTCACGTTTATTTAAAAAAAATATTGCGAAGAGTTAACCATGATTGTCTTAATAAGTGATATTTATGTCCTTCAAGCAGCACGACTCATCCGTCATTTTATAGGTGGCTCTAAAAAAGGGTGAGTACTGCTTACGGTGCTGGGGGTTTCCAGAGTTCATCAGCTCCTTGGGTAGCGTGCAAGTCCTTCAAGAAAGTGTCTGCATGTTTGTGCAGAGACCGGTGTTAGCAGACTCGGGCGCGTACAACTCAATTTTCGTGGTGTGCAATGGCTTTTTGCTTACAAATCGGCTGGAATTCCCTGAGTGAATACTCTCCTAACCTATCCACTCGTGTCACCTTTCAATTCAGGTAAGTAAGTGCTGGGAAATGATCCCAAGTAGGGAAAATTTCATTTCTGATCTTAAAAACGTGTTTGAAAAAGAAACCAATGTCATTGGTGGTGGATATTGTGACGTCGAACTCGACTATGCTTGTACCGTGTGTCAGGTTGGGAGTATTTTGAAAACTTTTAGGGGGTGGGGGAAGGTGGTCCTAGAGGGAAACACTTCTCTCAAGGTTTACTTTATCGACCCTCGCTGTGATACACTATATAATCTGATGTCTTTGTTAGTGATGTTATAATCCAGGTACAGAGCGAAGCGCACTTTTAATCCAGAAATGGATTAAAACTATTAGTTAAAACTAATTGTTAAATTGCAAAGTGAAGATTAAGATTTCTTTGCGTATAAAATAGGTTTAGCGTTTCCTTTTGGCTTTTTTTTTTCCCTCCCACCCCAACATTATTGCGTTCTACTGGTAGGCATCAGCATGAGTGGGGAGTGATATTCCAGTGTGGGCTTCTCTTGTTAAAACGTTTCCAAGTGCTGCTAGTTTCCTCTTCTTCAAAAATGCTCTTGCTGAGCATCGCTGTGGGTATTTTTTCTAATGTATTTCTTTATAAATTAATATAGCTTCTTGGATCAGACAGAATTTCCGTGTATACGTTTGCTTTGTGGCACTTTCTAATCTGTCTAGGCTGATTTGCAACTCAAATACTAAGAGAATATGTTTATGAATGTACTTCTTAATGGAACCAAAACAGATTTCAGAGGAAATATTCAGAGACAGACAACATTTTTGCATCGTAAATGTGCTGTGTTTCTTCTTTTATTCTCTATTCATTATTACACTTGCAAACAATTCATTGTTGATAATTAATATTAATTCCATACGCTTAATTGACGGTATTACCAGGGGGTGACTAGATCAGCTTCCCAGTATTAAATAATTTTTACCAATTTGTACTGCTCAGCTTGCCGCTTTGCTGATTTCCCAGTTGCTTCATCTCTTCTGCATCCACAGCCAGACGCGGGGGGAGTCGGAGCGGTTCGAAATCAATAGATCAGCAGCCAGAGCGCGCGGAAAGACGCTGCGTGACCACGCGTCTCCGACAGAAGAGCGATGAGCCTCCCTGTGTTTGATCGTCCATCCACACGACCCCTCTCACCACTGGAACACCAGATGTTTGCGCAACATATTGCTGGAGTACGTCAAGTAGATGCTAAGCAGTGGTAAGAAATGTAGTTTTTGTCTAAACAGAAGCTCCTGTTGCTCATCTCAACAACTCTACGTTTTCAGTTCCCTGCCCTGTGCTCTTCATCACCTTGATCCATACCAGTGTGTTCGCTGGTTTGCTAAGGGAACATGTGCCATTGATGCTTTCACGTTCACACAAGATGGCAAAAGAATGGATGGTCAGGTTGCACTTCTCCACACCTCTGTGGAAAACCTTGGAGACGCCAAAAAATATTTGTGCTCTAGAGCCGAGACCAAATATTCTGCTTTGGACGCGGGAAGAAGTGATAATTCTTTAGGGAAAAAACAAAACAAACAAAAAAACCCCACAACCAGCAACTCCTACTTTGGGATTTTATTTTCTTCCTTTACAATTAATTGAATTTTTAAAGGCTCTTCATCCATAATACAAGAATAATTGCTCCTTAAAGTACATTCAGCAATGATGAATTTGCTATGTGGGTGGTGCTGGAGAGCAAAGAGCTGCGTTAGCACCACAGAAGCTCTGGAGCCACCTGCATCAAATGCAGCAGCTTAGTGACAACCCTAAAAAGTTGTTGTCCTAGCCCAGCACTGGTTTTTCCCACTTTTTTTTTTTCCTGCTCCCGCAGAGTGAGCTGTGCAGAAACACGCCTGTCTGGGTGCTGGCGAGGTCGGAACCGCCCCATCTCTCGGTAGATAACATTTTTGGCTCTCCTGTTTCCGTCCCTCTTGTTCTTCTCTTCTTCCTCCCTCAGTTTTGCAAAGCAGGAGGAACTTTTCCTGCCCAGGCTGAGATCCCACCCACCAAGCTGCTGACCCAGGGAAACCTGGCCCTGATTGGGAATTTCACGATATTTCAACACGGGAGGTAAACGAAAGTCCAAGAAAAAAACCGTTGGATTCCTGCGGCCGGGTTTAAATGGCGGCGAAACCTTACGGGGCTTTCTTCTCTTTTTAAAAACATCTGATGTTCATAAAGCATTCGGGACGTAAGGTCCACAATGGCCTTTCCTCACCTGACAGCCCAATCCCTCCTGTTGTCTTCCCCCATGTTGAGGGAACTGCGTGTTAGTTAACTTTAAATGGTGTATTTCTATTCAATCAATGCTAATCCCAGGTTGGTGCCTGCACTGAGTTTTTAATCCGTTGCCACTTATAATATTCGATGTGTGTGGGGTTTTAATACTCCATTACAAAACAAATAAAAAAAAAAGTGTTAGCGATATAATGGAAAGGGAAATAAATATCAATGACATCATTAAATTTCATGTCTTGGTTTTACTTTTCATATACTTGTAATAACTGCCATTTTAATGAGCTGTTATTTTCATTACCAACTGCCAGATCAGAAGTGATTTTAAAATGAAAAAAATAGCGTCATTTGCTCGAGTAATTTATTTGGCGTAATAGTAGGAGAAAATACATTTACTGAATTTTGCGTTTTATTTTCACAGCTCTTTTTAAACAGGAGTTACTTCAAGTTCGCTCTCTGAGTAGCTCAGTAGCTCTCATTTTTCTTTCTGGATGGATACCTGTTTACAGCCAGCAGAAAGGAGCGTTATCTTTATTCTTCTGCCAGGAGAATATGTGTGTAAATACAGCGATTCATGGTGACAATCACAAGTATTACAAGGGTAGGATGAAATTTTTAAGGGTGTTTGGATCCCCAGGCCCAAGATTCTGCTCTGTTGTGGTGATGGGAGCTTTAGTGGAAAATTGAGGGATCAGTCCCTGCTCAATGAATTACTGTTTTCTGAGGTTGGTTTTGTTTTTTTTTTTTCTTTCATTTCTGAATGCACTCGATACTTTTCTTATAAATTCATCAATTAAGCTGATCTGTATTTTATTCGCTGCTATCACATGTTTTGATAAACATGACATAGTAACCATTAATTCATACTTGAGGGATCAGTCCCTGCTCAATGAATTACTGTTTTCTGAGGTTGGTTTTGTTTTTTTTTTTTCTTTCATTTCTGAATGCACTCGATACTTTTCTTATAAATTCATCAGTTAAGCTGATCTGTATTTTATTCGCTGCTATCACTACCACAAAGCTGATGTTAGCCAGAGGTCCATTAAACAGGGAGCCTGGCAGAGAGAAAGTTGAATTTAGAGGACACAACTCTTGTATTTCTAGAAAATCATCTATATATAGTTTTGATAAACATGACATAGTAACCATTAGTTCATACTTTAATCAGTAAACCTGAGTTAGTAAAACAGGAGATTACAGCTTCCTGTAGACAGATTTGGTTATAATGGGGAAGTTGCTAAGTCTTCAAAAATCTGAGATGACATTTAATTTTATACACGATTCTATTGACCGCAGAGTCAGAGCACGGTTCTTGGTGGCTCTTGGCAGCTGTGTCAGTGTGCCACGGTGTCGCAGGAGTGCCTGGAGGGAACAACAGATCCAAAATGCCCCAGACACAATGTTTTTGGTGTAAATCAGGTGTCACCTCCGGTAGGAAAATACAAAGGAAAATTTCAACCAGTCCATTGTCTGATATAAACCTTGAGGGTTCATCAGAAAACCCCTCTGGAGTATTATTTAGGATAGGAATTAAAAATATATCATGAAAGCCAAATGTTAATCGAGGGATGAAAAAGATGCATCCTCAGGAATGTGCTGGGACAGGATGGCTGGTGCCCATCGCATCGCCCTGGCTGAGACTCTGGATAACTAAGAAGTAAGTGATGCTTCATCAATTCTTGTGTAAAATTGCTCAGGAGTAACGAAGACCCTGGTGTACCCGTTCTTTTTTGGGTTACTGAAACTCTGCTTGTGGTAGGGTCGTCCCATGTATTCACAGGATTGGATCTACCAGGGGATTAATAACGCAGCCAGAGCTGGGGTGTGTTTGGAGCATGGCTGAAGGTGTAAATTGTCCATGTTCGTGGGCACTCATTCATGAACTGTTGCAATCTTACGACACACGGTGAAATTAAGATGCGATATATTTAGAACAGATTAAAAAAACCCCCATGCACAGCATTTATTTGGCCTAGCAAACCCGCTGTTACATGTAAGAGCAAAGCAGATATTTTATGGTGATCTGAGCAGGCTTCAAGGAGCTTGTGGGAACAGGAGTGGCGTCTCCAGCAGTACAGCTCTGTGCCAGTAGTCTCCAAAAAGCTTCATTGTTTGCATTTTAGCTCCAAAACTCTAAGGACGGATGGAAAGGTCCAGTCTCCATTTAGCGGGTTCTTGATTTCCACTGGAGCATCACTGCTGACAGGAGGCTGGGTGGGATGGGTCGCTGGTACCTTCTGGTTGGGCGCTCAGTTGCTGTGTGATGCTACGCGTGGTTTAGGTTCGTGGCATCACCTCCTTTGTGACTATTTGAAAGGAACGAATTAGCGTTACGCTGGGTTTGTGCTCTCGTTGCCTTCCGAACCCTTTTCTGCTTCGCCATTGTGTGTTCTCTTTACAGTATTTGTTATGAGAACGAGATATCATAATTTTAATGCCCTGGTGTCGCCCGTGAAAGACCATAAACATTTAATAGACTCATAAACATAGACTTTAACCTTTTCAATATTCCCTAGCTGGATTGGCCCCCGCTGCACTGCGTCCCCACGGATTGCCGCCGCTGAGACGAGGGAGGGCCCGCCGCCCCCGCTTATCCCCGCCGCTGACACGAGGGATGGCCGCGGCGAGTGAATCCAACAGCAGAAATCCCCCAAAGGTCAGAGCAGCACACTTTACTATTATCTTCCTTAGAATATATGAGGCGTTACAATTCTGGTACCGCGTTTTCACCGCTTGGGTTGGGGCAAAGGGAAGAAACGGCACGACACAAATCTCTGAGGGCAATCGTCGTAGCGGGGATGGACACGAGCGCCCACGGAACTCGTCCCTGTAGCAATCTGATGGCCACGGGGAGTGTCTGCCCTGCTTTTGCCCCATCTCCTCGTCCTACCTTCAATGTACACAATTGGTTAGTTTTCTTTCCTTCAATGTGCTTTATTTTGCATAAAAGGGCAGATATTTCACAGTCAAGGATGGAGAATGTTATAGAGTGAGAAACGTTCAACATGAATTTGATGCTTCAGATGTGGGGTGGTTGGAGATCCCCTGAAATTGGTGTGCAGCGTGGTAAACGGCCATAAAACAATGCAGACTTTAGTGTTTTGTCTGGATTTAGGACAAAGGTGCTGTAACAGGTGCTCTCTTCTAGTGAATGGGGTGTGAATTGCTCCATGCTCTTTCCTTGCCCAAGGAATTGTGTTTGGGGAAATTCAGTAGCGCTTGTTCCTGGGAAGGAAAAAGCCTCTGAGCAGAGGGTTGAGAGCCACCGAGTATTGGATGTGCAGAGTGCTGTGACCTGAGTGACCAGCTCCACGGAGGCGGAGGTGGGAGAGCTCAGATCGCAGGGAGAGGGGACCCAGGGCCTGCCCCGGCTGCAGCTTGTCCTCGTCTGAATCCCATCTCGGGGTGGCTGCAGCAGAACAGGGGCCACGGTTTTCCCAGGTCCAGCTGCGCCAGCCCCGAGTGATGTCCAGGCACGAAGGTTCTCCGCCATGGGAAACGGGAAGCTCAAAAACCCCAGTTTGTCATTTTCTCGTACACAGTCCCAAAAAATCTTTTGAACTTCAGCTTTGTGCTTGAAATCTAATCCTGTTATAACTCTCTTACTATGCAACTGCATATTTTTCCACGAAAACCATTGCCAGTCACATCACCATCTATTCATTTCTGCATAGATCTCGTTACAAAGGCAGATTTTCTTGGGCTGCGCTGCAGCTTTACTCTGCTCTGAGGAACACACAATAGTAAAACTCATGCTATTACTTTCCCCATTAAAAAGTTATCGTGGCTGTATTATTTCAGGCATGTTGCATTCTTTCTCTGCTGCAGTTCCGAGGCTGAGCAGGGCAGGATTTTGTGTTTATAAGGTGCTGCGTCATTTGTGTTGCAACACCCACAGGGAGATTTGTTGAGAAGCAGGATCGTACAGAAGGATTCGACCCGGCAAAAGATTTTACGTGGCCAGAATTCCCACTGCTGAATTGTTTTCTTCGTGAAGGATCTATATCAAAGGTAATAAAGTTTTAAATCAATAGTCTAAACATATGCAGGGCTATAATCTTCCTGTAGATTTAGTAATCCCCCGTGACATTTACAGGACACATTCTGCAAACTCAAAATTCCAGCACTGGATTAGCATTTCTTAGGTCCAAGAGATCCACTAGGTCCATACAATACGGATGAAGCGAAGAGCAGCGTTGCAAACTTGTGTTTCACAATGTTGCATTTATGTATTTTCAGGATCTACTTAAAAAAAAAAAAGAAAAACAACAAAAAAAACCAAAAAAAAACAGCAGGAAAAAAATCCAGGAAAAAAAAAAATCACAACCCCAAACTATGGTGAATTTTCCCTGTCTGCAAGTGTTTCCTGGCAAGATTTTGATTTTTCCTTTGCCCCCCTCAGCCTGGTCCAGAGCCTTGGAAAACCCTGCTCGAGGCCGGCTCCTGCTTTTCGCCAGTAACTGCACAGAATTTGTGCTGCGGAGTCAGACCCCCAGCACCTGCTGGGCGCCTTTCAAGCGGCGTTAACTGGATCACAAGTTCCTCGCTGTAGATAGATGTAACAGAGATTAATCCCATAATCTGGACAGAAGTACAAGCCCTGAACGGAGAGCAGCTCATGTCACCTCCGCTTGCACTCCAGCCGACACGGCAGGAGGAGTTCGGGCGCTGTCATTCCCCCCCCACCCTCCCGGAGTCACTTTCTGGTGAGTAAGATCTGTGGGCTGATTTGATTTGATTTTGATTTTTCGTTCCCAAAGTCTGAAGATAAATACGCAAAACAAAGCTTCACGCTTTGGCCAAAAAAGAAAACAACTTTCGCTCAGAAACGATATTTCTATGTTGGGTAAATATTATTTGTACTTGAGGCGCAGAAGTCGAGGACTGGCATCATTTAAAAAAAATAAATAAAATCCACTGGCAGAATAATGGGGTTTGGTTTCTTAACTGTACCAGGGGTAAGAAGGGCTGGTGCCCAGCTTTTCACAGTCCCTCCTTGAAATATCCACATTTTACAAATCACTTTTGCAGCAGCGGACTCCTCGGTGTCGTTCCAGGGCTGGGAACTGGAGCCAGCAGAAATGATGTTACCGTGAGCTTCTTAACTTCTTGTTGACAGGCTCTTACCAATGACAGCTCTTCCTCGCTCTCCTCTTTCTATCCCCTTCCAAGATCTAATACTGTTTCAGCAGTTTAATTAAGGACGTGATTCTACAAATATTTACAAGCTGGTGTAGCATGCGAATCAGCGACCCACAGGACCCCGTAGTGATCCCTGCACAAGCGTGTGCAAACCACGACGCCCTTCACGTCACCGCCACGTAAAAATGGTAGGTTTAAACCCTCTTGCTTTACCCAGTTTCCCCAAATCTTTAAAAACTTAACCAAAAATCCATTCGGGATTTCACACACTGGTCCTCGGCGTAAGAGTCTGGCTTTCTTTTCACTACACTAAAACAAAAGTTATTTGGTTTGGCCCTTTCTGTATCTTACAGTGTTAACAAAAATAGATGCTTGTTGCTTTAATAGCAATAGCAATTTAATAGCGATATTCCTTTAATAATAAAGGTTTTGATTTGGAAATTATTTACCATTGAGACTTTGTACGCTCTAATTGCTTTTGATTCTTCAGAACATATATAATGGAAAGCAGCTGAAAGGCTGGGGTTTAAAAATGGGCTCTTGCACATTTGAAGTAAATTTTATCCTGCAATCAGTCGTAAAGATCTTAACTGCAGCTATCACATATCCTAAATATGTAATTGCTGTGGAGCCTTTCCAGTCTATTGGTTACAGGACGCTAGGAAAAGGAGAACAAACATAGGCCCTGATCTCTGAGTATTTTGGGGAATGCTCAGCGGGACCGGTCACCTGCCTAAAATCTTGTTACGTGCATTTCTTCTAAGATGGAACCATGAATGCGATTTGTGCAGGGACACACATGAGTAGTTTCATTTGCATGGAGGGAGCTCGCTGAATTCAATAGAAACTGCTCTGGTGAGTAAGTCGATGAATCGTGTCTGGGGTTTGGGACCACATCCGTCCAGCCCTGCCCGCTCCCCGGCTCCTGGGGGAAGGAGTTAATGTTTTAAACGTGTGAACCTGCCCTAAAAATCGGTGGCGATTTTGGTACATCCTTGCAGGCCCAATAGAACCAGGTGCTCCAGCCTGCTCTGCCTCAAACCTATGGCACTGCCACTTAAGTGCAAAGAAAGAAAACCTCAAAATACTTAATTCTGAGGGGGTTTTTAGGTGTTTCAAACATAGACTAGGCACAGATTGATTGCTCCATGTTCTGAATGATCTAATAAAGACCGCTATGAAGTGAGAGAGCATCTCTGCTTACTTGTAGTAATTTTTACTTTCAAGCGAACCACCTCCTACGGTTCCAGCCCTCTCTAAAGGGGAGGAGAGCACAGCTTGAGGAGATTTGAAATTTAAATCCGAAGAAAGCCTCAGGTTTCATATAACATTATAAAGCCTCAAAAATTGTTAAAGGTGTTTAGCGCTCTCCGTTACAATCACAAAAGCGGTGTAATTCGTTACTGTCAGAGAAACGCTTCCTTTCAGCCTTTTCTTCTTTAAAGGGCTGCCCGAGATCTTTCGATATCAAATTAGTATTTTCCATCAGTGCGAAGGGCTGCTGAGCACACGCCATGAATTCCTCGTGCTGGGAGACACGTGTGTGCAAATCCTGCGCCGGTCCTCGAAGGAGAGCCGAGGGAGCCGCTGCTGCAAGCCCAGAGGTTTGTGGAGGCAGCTTACATAAAGCCTGGATATGCCCCTTCTGGATTTACTTTATTATAACGAAGTCCGAATTTGGCATCTCTCGTTCTTATGATTGTACCTCATGCTTCTTCCCACCTCCTTATGTGAGTTCCTTTATTTTTTTCAATAATTTCCTAAATTCTGAAGACAACCCGATCCAGGGCCTGGAAACTGAAGTTGCTCTTCCTGCCCCTGGTTTTGGTGGGACTCTTGGATGCTGAGCATCCCCGTGTCCCCCCGCAACTCCGCAGCACCCCAAAGCCTCCTCACGCAGCTGGGGTGTGACAGGCAGCAAAGACGACAACAGTGATCTGTACTTAACATTAGGTGGCACAAAAGAGTTTCCTTTTGCTCGCAGGAAGATGGGCAACAACAAGCAGAGATTGTCTTTTCTTTAAAGGAAAGTCTCCTTCCCTATTTTTTCCAGATTGCAAGTAGTCTTTGAAGTATCTCTGTTTATAAACTTACTTGATTTCGTCTGGCCTTGGGTCTCTTTTGTCTCTCGACATAATTTGTTTTCAAATAACGCATAACCCAGCCCTTGCTGGAGTCATATTGACAGAACAGCCGAAGGTCTCTAAACCAAGATAATTCCAGCGCGACCCCTTCCACCCTTCCTCCAACCCAAGGCTGCCTCGAAGAGCTTTACCTCTGAGGACCCTGAATCTTAACAACCACTGTGACCACTCTTTAACGAGAAGCTTTTCCTCCGTGTCCTCATTGGGGCTGTTTACAAACCACAGCCATTTACTCCTGGCTTGGTACCCACGCTACTTGACGGACGTTTATTTTGCTTTTGGAGTTGACCAAGAAATGCGATTTTTAAATATTTTTTTTTTTGGAGGAGGGGAGGCTCTATTTCCTTCTCATCCTGCCATCATCCTTTCTGAAACAGTTGCAGGTCCTGGGCTTGCTGCAGGCCCATCGCCCCCGAGACCGCGAGGTTTGCCGCGTGCAAAGGTTTCCAGAAAAATTAAGTCAGATTTATGGCCAAGGAACAAAGCATCCCCCGCTGTTTACATCCCATATCCCTCTCTCTAACAGGTATGGGACTGCACGTTTGTCACAACCGGTGTCCCCTCCTGTTCCTGGCACTGTTGTAAAGACACAAGCTCCTCTGCTCTCTTCTCAGCGCTCCGAAAGGTAATTTTCCCCTCCCCTAAACGCTTCGCATAAGCGTTGGCTATTGTTTTCCCCAAGCTTCAGGAGCTGAGGGGGGAGAAGAGGTGGAAAAAAATAAATAAAAGGCCATTTCGCCGCTGCCG
>NW_009719118.1:93609-140633 GCF_000703405.1 Apaloderma vittatum | reverse complement strand
TGGGTTTTAGCTAAACCCAGGACACACAGTAAGGACGAGATGGAAATACATGACTTCACAGAGAACATTTATCCCAGAGATTCTTCTAAGAAAGGTGGTTCTTCACTCTGAGTAAGGATTATTAAGTAAGTCTTTTGACCTGGCCATCCTTTCTGTACCAAGAGAAAGGAATGTTATATTATATTTAGCAAAAGTCACCAAAGGCAGGGAAGAGAGGTAGTTCTCTACAGCTTACTTTAATGGCATACAAATGATGTGTAGCTTGTGAAGAAATATTTTATGGCTTTTACTTGGGGGTGTTTTATGGAGGAAGTACCAGTGAGCAGCCCAGGAATTTGTCTTCTTCACATCTCAAATTAGAATCAGCACTTGAGGCAGAGCCAAGCCCTGGATACAGTCGCAGGCATATAGGGCGAAGTTGCTGAATGCCATGGCCATTGTCATTTGGACTAATGTTGTTTCCCAGATTACTGTGTACAGGACTGAAATAACAAGCTATTTTAAGAATATTCCCCATATTCCATGACACTGATTTCTCTTCCACTGAGAATCTGACCTGCCAGATCCCCAATGTCTGCAATTAGGGCACAGAATTCCAACCATATTATATCACAATAGGTATAATTACTGCTGAGTCTAAGTACCTGCTGTCACATTTGTTGCTTTCTGCATTTTAATTGGTTAACCTACTGGTGGCTGGCCAGATCCTTTCCTTGATCAAAAGGCATGCTGAAACACTTAGCAGAGTGTTTAAACAATGGACTTTATTAGTACAGCATCAGTAACTCAGCCCTTCTTGCAGAAAAAAAATCTATATAAGAAAATACAAAGCACAAGTTCTTACTGGGAATCCTTCTGGAATAACAAAGTATATTGGCTGATACATCAATTATTTTTTCGCAAAAGCCTGTTTCTAAAAAGGAAGAGAGAATGTTATTAAACCCAAAGAAGCAGAATGTCTTAAACCTCTTTTTTGCTCTCTCTCAAGACCAGTATTATGATCAGTGAAGGGAGATGGAAAGTAGACAGTTTAATATTTTTCAAATCTTCTTTATCTTTTTTTTATATTGATTTTACTATTAATTAGAGAATCCTAGATTGTCTGGCATCAACTCACATGTAGACTAGAATTTTCCCCCACTAAGTAGGTGAAACATGCTTTTAAACTAAGAAGGTTTAAAATTTCATTAGCTATATGTTTTCTGTGCCTGCTTAAAGAACTCCAGAAGATGAGGTCACCAACCAAGTGGACATTTAAAATTATGCTATAGCAATACATAGACTTTTTAGATTGCATCATTTATTATGTATTATAAATAAGTTCAGAACAAAAACTGTAGAGAACACTTCATAAATTATCAAAATGATATACAATGTGTGAACAAGCTGGGTGGAAAATTATGTACTGTGGACCAGCTCCTGTTTTCATTATATATCCATAACATCCATAACATTCTAGTAATAAAAGTTTAATTAGAAATAGGGCCAATGGAGTTGTTTTAGATCTAGTTACTCTAGTGGAAACACTGCTGCTGCGCACAGATGTGCAGTAGCAGGGAGTGGCATCCGGCCAATCTGTCACTTCAGTCACTGTCTCTCAAATTTAACATCGGAGGCTATGCTTGTGTTTTTACTGATATCAAGAAATCACTGTTGCATATTTAAATTTGTTGGAGAGGGGGAACGCTTTAAAATTGTCTCCAAGCCTTCACTGCTCTTTCTGTTGTAATTTGCTATTGTGTTGTATTCTAAACTCTATGTTTCCATGTTCTTCCCATCAGACACTTTTCAGTCACCATCTCATAAAGAGTACAAGCTGAAACATTGAGTATTACAACAGGTCCCTAAGAATACTGGTGCTCACCTTAAAAAGAGCAATGTTTTCTCATTTATGTGTAGCTTACTAATGTTCAGGAACCTATCCGAGTCTGTGGCCTGTTCATGTAACTTCTTCAGTATAGCAGGTAAATATATTAATTTAATTTTTATTTTCAAGGATAAACTGTAACAGAATAGTATTTACGTAAAAGTTATATTCAAAAATATCCCCTTTTGCCACTTGAGGAAATGTTTGGGTTGTCAATTTTATTAATATCATTGGAGTAACTGGTTCCTGGTAAGAATGACAGACATAAGTGACTTTATGGGGACTCTGCTTTAGCTATGTGAAGTTACATTTGCACTCTGGAGTTCCTACAGTGCTGGAATATGTTCCTTTCCAACAGGAAAAGAAAGAAGCCAAAAAAAAGTTCAGGCTTTCAGGACAACACATATTTGTTCTGTCTGTGTGTAGACCATCTATCAGCTTGGAAATTACACAACTGTGAACAAAGCCAACCATTCCTCAAGAATGACATTCTCCTATTGTCTCCCGGCAACTTTCCCCAAGCACACTTCAAAATAAAGCAATCGCACATTGCTCATACATTTTTGCTTTCTGTGGCAGATTTTGCATCATGTTTAATGGCAAAATATACATGTAAACTTGTATAAAAGATTGTCAATTGTTTTCTTTGATTAAAGATTAGGTAGCTTGTACTTGTCAGGGTTTTCTGCTGTTAGCCTCAATCATGCTCTTCCCACCTTGCCAGTTTTAACATAGTGGTATACCAGGGCTAGATAACAGGAGCCATGGGAGAAACTTTATAAAGCCAGGAAATCAAAGGTAGATGTTAAATACAAATTGTACCAATCAAACAGAGCTTACAAAAGAGTAGAATTCACTCCTGTAATTCTATTTGAACAAACATGTCAGATACAGGAACTGGTAGAAATACCGTTTTCATCAGGTCCCACTCTCATCATCATCAGCTGCCCTGCATTTAATCCCTTCCCTGCTCATCAGTGATATTCCTCCACGGCAAAATCACCTCTAAAGACACAATCAAGTTTAACGATCCTTTACAAAGAGACGGCGATCTCTGAACTGCCCACCAACAGCTTTAGTCTGCTTGTTTCCCTGAGGACACCTTCCTGACAGAGGACCTTAGTAACACATTCTGATTTGCTTACGACCTCTTCCTCATGCCACTCTAATCATCCAGTCGAACCTGCCAGATATGCTGTGATTCATAGGTGAAAATGTTTGAGAGAGTAGACATACTCCAGAGGGATCCCCAAACCTTCCTGCTAAGGTGACACTTGTGTTAGTCTGGCAGAGGAGATCTGGGAGCCAGGGCTGTTCAGAAGCTTGCACACGTACGCCTGTGTTGTTTTCCCGGTCAGGCTGTCACAAGCCCTGCAACCTGCTGTCTTGCAGGGTACAAGCTACTTCACTGCCTTTTAATTCTAAACACATTTCCTCTCTTCTAGGACAAGGTAGAAGGCTCTGCCTACTCAACCTGCATTTACCAGTTTGCTTGGTTGTCTTTTTTTTTTCTAATAATGGTTAGGTTTGCAGCAGATTATTTATAATATTATTTCCCCGCAAGACTTAATTTAGTAGCTTATTCCAGCAAAGGGTCATAGCTGAACTGACTTATCTCGCTTTTTACACACTGATTGAATTAGCGTAGTCTTTTAAGGGCTGGTTTAAAGCCTATCGAAGTCAATAGAAAGATGGGCATTGAGTGTAAACAAAGCCAAGCAGTGAACTGTGCAAATATCTAAATGTTATTCAAGTGTTCTTTGTTGGGGTGACTCCACCTGTTATATTTAGAGCTATTCTGAGAATTATAATTGAGCCTGAGAAAAGTGGATAAAATAGCAGCAGATTTTTGGCTGAAATACATTGAAAATGCAGGGGGTTTGCTTAACCTGGAGAATTGGCCTGATACTGAACAAAAATACTTCTGTTTAGAAACATGAAGACAACAGAAAGACAAATTATGGCTGTCAGCTACATTTACCAAGTATAATGCCAGTTGGGCACTATGTAGTAGGAAAAAGCCTAAGCTATTCTACATATGTAGGGCTATAAAAATACAATTATTGTTGTTTCATGGCATTACATTACACGCAAAACTTGAATTAGTGTTCCTTTAGTGGTAATAAAAGGAAATTGTAAATCCAATTGGTTTTGGTAATATGAATGTTGCCTGTAAAGCACTTTTATTCTATTAAAAACATTTGCTAAAACAAACAAAAGGAAAATGCTTTTCGGGAATGACCATAAAAGGAATCTGATTTTGACACTCTTGCAGTAGTGTTGTCAAAAATGTTATTTGAGCAATCTTAGTGCCTATTCTGCCTTGATTCTCTACAAGTGTAGCTCCGTTTATTTCAGTGGATCTGTCTTGTTTTGTCCTCATTACACAAGTCCTAAATTAAGCAAGGCAAAGAATTTTAGAGCTCAATTTGAAACTCATTGAGTCAATGAGATACTCCTCCTTGACATAAAGCAACCTAAATAATTCCAGAATTTGTTTGAATAGGTTATACTAGTTACACCAGTTGTATACCTGCTTAACTTCATTGATTTCAAACGCATGACTTAGTGTTAGGCTAATTATTTGTAGTGTGAGGCAAACCTTTCAAAATCACCATGGGAAAACGTAAGTTCAAATGTAACAGAAAACTGTAATTAAAGAACATACTTCCCAATTTTCTTCAATTTAGCATCAGTCCTCACATGACCTAGTCCTATCACTTAATGCAATTTAAAAATCCACTCTCACTTCCCCATGATAAAAGCAAAATAGGATAATAGCACAGCATAGCTTTGGTTTAGGTCCGGTAAAGGGCAATACGGAGTTTTAGAAACTCTAGAAGCTTTGTGTTGAGCATGTTGCATTTTTCTTTTTACCTCATTACTGTTTAAATCTTCATAATGCTTATGAGCTAAACCAATGAGCTACCTTACCTCTTAACTACTTAACCTCTTACCTTTCTAAAAGAAGCAATGTCTGTATGAAAAGCACTGCTTCTTAGAACAAGGCTGTTTAGCTTTAGCCAGGTACAAGCAATCAGATATTTTAGTATTTTACAGTAGTGGAAAGATATCCCAAATATTAGACATCGCTAGCAATCACACCAGGACAAATTTGTGATATGCATGATGACGACCATTTAGAGCCTGATCCTGCTGTTGTGCTGGAAGTACAGGCTATAGTCTCCTCAGCTCGTGCTATAGGAACTGAGGAGCGTGTCTAAGGTATTGCGAAGTGTAGATCGACGTTTTCGAAGGGAAAGAAAGACACTATACCTGCCTGAAAGGTAAAATCGACTCATCTACATGTGGCCCATGCATCTGCACAGCTGCTCATCACAGCACTTTGGCTGTTTCAGTCAGTTATGTAGAAAATATGCCTGAGTTTTACTGCTAGGGTTGATGAAAATTTGATTGAAAAATAACATTGCAGAAAATCTCCCAGAGCAACAGGACACAATCTCCCCACCACAAATCCTTTCCTACTAACTTCGTGCCTCATCCTCCTGTATTCTCATCCAGATATGCCTGCTCCTAAAAGTATGCAGTATTCTTAAAAGGAAAAATTGCACATCCAAATTGTAACTGTATATAGTGAAAATTAAATATTTTGATCAATTCCAAGTTTGTCAGGCTACATTTAGAGTGAGGTGTTTACAGAATCGCATCACATTGACCCAGCCTCAGAAGAAGCCAAGTAAGGCAAATGCTGTGCATTTTTACAGCTTCTGCCAGCAGCACATATACACAAAATCTTAATTCTCTTACCTTCCTAAACCTTTTGTAGCTTGACTAGTAGAAGATCTCTAGATAATGAGGTGGATAACATTCTCCTCCACCATACAAAGTGTGAATGTTCTTCCTAGCAATTCAGTAAAGGTAAACATTAGATTAGCCTGTCTAACAGAGAAGAATGGGACCTTTGTAACCTGTTCTCCATCGGCAGGAATAACTTGTCTTGACTTCTTAAGGTTTTTTTGCACAAGCATCTTGGGATTTTCCCCTTAAACAATGAATTGTGCTCTGTTAAATGGCAATTAATGGCACTTGTATTTAAATAATATATGTTCAAATTTTTTAAAATTTCACATGTGTCATACTGGTGATTCAAGATTTACCTGGCAGATAGTTTAAAGAAATTACTTTGCATGCAGTGATTCATTTAAATTATAAGTACCCATTACTGTGTATTTCATTTTTAACAAGTTCTTCATCCACTCAAAGAAATACCAGACAGCTCAGGTTGGAAAAATTATTCATCTGGCATATGCAAAGATGGACTCAGTGCAGTTGGGAATTCATAATAAGAGCAGAAACATATTAAGGGTAGGTGTCATATTCCTTGATGTTTGCAAAAACTGTCAGAAGCCTGCATGCATTATGGACTCTTTTTTGGTTACATTGCAATCTTTCAGTTCCCAAAGCAATTTATGTGCATATGCAGGGCCAGTTCCTGAGCTCTTAACTCAGGTAAGCCCTGTGGATTTCTGCAGCATCTTACCTAAATAAGGACTTCCAGATTCAATCCTTGAAAATAAAAGGAAAAATTCTATGGACTGAATATCTTTTACAGTGAATAATTATTTAGGGAATTCAATATTAAAGATATTGTTTTAGAACTATATGCACCACTGGAATATCTAAACAGGATCTGGCTAAGCAATATTTATATTACCTTAGCATTGCTATTCCTACTCACTAAAGAGATAAGTGCTACAGCTTTTATTTCTTTTCCTTTCCTTTCTTTATGCTTCTTCTAAGAATAGCTTCACTCAGAGGGTGCTAAGATGAAAGATATTTGTTTTAATCTTTGATAATATGATCCTTTATGTTGTAGGTTTAAGGGAGTCTAAAACATTAAAGGAAGATTTTGAAAAGTATTTAGCCTCCAAATGATGTTGCTGGGCCCCTGGTGGGGTTTTCAAAAGTGCTGAAATGCCTGACTCCCAATGATTTCTACAAAAGGCCCATCTTCAGTCATTTCTTATTCTCCTTCTGGAAGCCAAGTTCATCCTCTACAACTTCCGGTTGATGGCAGGGCAGGTCCTGACCTCCTGCACTGAAAGGGTTGAAGGAGCAGAGTTAACACAGGATTATTTTAGATTCATTACAAGAAATGCCTGCTGTGATTTTAGTTGCACTTAACAACCTGCAGGATTCATCTTGTGTCAAGGTTCAGGGAAAATAGCAGGCTTATTGTCTGAGATGGACCAATAATAAAGTTAGTGATAAAAAACACAGACTAGAATTGTCATTAAATTTTTAGTCTTCGCAGTGGAGGATCCCAGCAAAATTTGTAAGTGCCTCCTTCACAAGGGTAGCGCTGGTAGAAAAATGACTGCAAGAGCAGTAAATAACGTAATCAAATAATCTTATTTGTAACTAGTTACTGTAATAGTATTGGACATGATATTAACACCTCAGGGCCCAGAAACTTTAAAGTTCTGCTGCTGATTAGAGTCAGGTCTAGATTTCTGAGACTTAGTTATCCTTGTTCACGTAGTTTCTGGTTTTGCTGTCAATGACTTCAATGTAACTGTCAGGTCATATGCTCATCCATATAAATCAAGGTTTCACTGTTCAAGTTAATGAACTATGCCAGTTTTCATTAGCTGAAGATGATTATTTGTAAGTAAAGGCTTATCTAGACTTTTAACTGCTTTGAAGACCCCCTAGGAGGATCAGCTACAAAACTTAAACAATACTCTGCTACCTTTGAGCACAGCACTTCCTATTCCTCTGTCTTTACTTTGTTGGTCAGCAGTGTGCAGTCTGGCCTTAAATTGGCAGTGTGAGCCTCCTTTTCCCAAAGTGGAGGACCTCTGCAATCAGCTGCTTCTTTTTATGTGGACAGCAACAGACATGATCAATGACTAACACTTAGGCTCTCTTTTAAGATAGATCTGGTTTCAGTTCTTGCACAAAGAACTAACTGCCTGTCACCAACTTTCTGGTGCTTGCCAGGAGCTCCGTGTTACTCTACACAGCCAGAAAACAGGGAACAGTGGAGGCGATGTGAACTCAGGAGAACTGTCCTGTTTGTGCCTATGCATAACTTTCAGTGGGAAGTATTTTCAGAGCCAGACTCACATTTAATAGAAAAACACCACAAACTCAGAAACATGAATTCTGCAATACTGAAAAGAGCCTGATGTATTTTCCACTTGGGATGTATTTAATGTGCAGGTGTTACTGCAGTATTAAGATACCCAGTTAGCTATGTGTCAGATATTAGAAGCAGGCTTTGACTGTAGTGAAGAGTTTTTCTAAAGGATAAATTAACCCTGTGAGGAAGCTAACTGGTATACCTCTCCATTACATAGCAGCCACGGTTGGAATTCATACCCTTACACTGGCAAAAAGCAGAGCCTGTTTCAGTGATTTATATGAGTGTGGGTGATAGAACAAACATGCTCTATCTTATCTATCTCTTTGTTTTCCTGTCTGTCTATCCATCTTCTTCTTTCCCCCTGTCTCTCTCTCCTAAAGCAATAAGTTCACAATTTATGCAGTATCACAGATGAGCTGTAGTATAATTCTCTTTTTTTACAATTATGGATGTAGTAGGCAGCCGTTGGTCTTGCATGTGAGAGTGATGCAGAACAGACAGAAGGCACATGGCTGAACATTTCAGATGGTATGAGCTTGGTAGGTGTGAGTCTTTATATAGACCCATGCTGTCTTGATTTAAGGTATGTCCAAAACAAATGTATGATTCATTAGTCTTCATCTTACACCTTCAGCTACTGAGTAACTTGTCGGTTTTTATTCTTGGTCAATATATCAGGACTAATGATGTTCTGTGCATAAGATTAAACCAGGATAAATGATATTTAATGATAACTTCAAAAAAGATCTGTGGGCACAGCTTCTGTTCCAATCTGTTCTGGGTTTGCTTTTGGCAATAAAATTTTATTGTAGCTTAGGACTCCTCTTCTGAAACAAATAGCCGTAGTCATCTTCCCTCCTATTGGCAGCACCAAGAACAAATTTAATGGGGAATGCAGAAAGTTAATTTCAGAGAGGTTATTTAAATATAAACCAGGTGGAGGTACGCTTTTCAAGTCCCTTTGTGTAAAGCCACCACACTACAGCAATTCAGGAGTCATCTAGAACAGGAATGCTGCTGCAGGTCTGTGTCAGCGGGCTCCATACCAGTCTGTCCTGTCACTTACTTGGCAAAGGAGACTCGTTTTGGTAGCTGTGTTCAATTACAGAACAGAGAGACTGGGGCATCACAAAATCCTGGGCAAGTGGAGGTTTTCTGGGGTTTACTCGTAGGTTAAGTAGTAGGAAGACTGCATAAAAGTGTCCTGTGCCCACTCTGCCTCTAGGGCTGTTAAGAAATTTTCTCAACAGACTGAGGACACTCATACTTAGCTTCAAATAGATTTAATTTCATGCTGTAAGCATGAATATACATGTATAAGCAATATATACAGAAAATCTGGAGAATCCGTGTAGTTTTTGTGTGTGAACCTTCAGGGAAGGGTTAGAGAGTTGTGATTCATTTGTTTTGCCTCCAGACTGATTCATTTCAGTTTTGGCAGAAGGTTCTGCTCACTTCCGTTACTGCATACCTGCTCTCCGTATTACACTTTCTGTGGGAGATCTGTTAACATGATTACTAATAAGATATTGTTCTTTTTTCATTGTCAGTTTTTCAGGGAAGGGCTGGATACTTGAAGGGGTTTTTAAAAACGTATTTCTAAGAAAGTAAAAATCGATGTGGAATCTATCATTTGAGAGGGAAGTTAGAAAGGAGTGAAAAGAGTAAAGTTAAATGTGCTTGCAGTAGGTTTTATTTTTCTTGTGAAGAAAGGTGGCAGCTCAGAAGGGAATAGCTCTGGGACATGATCCTTACAGGCTGTGTATGCAACACCTGCGTGTACATGAGCACACAGACATCATCTTGAACAGCCGGTATAAAGACCAGGCTGATCTGCAGCCTCTGTGATAGACTGGCTTCAGTGTGAGCTGTTTATGAGCCATTCTTTCATTCTCAACAATGCTTCGGCAGAAGCCAGAAAGGACAGAACTACTGGCAGACTGGCCCTTTGCCTAGTGTGCTGTGACTGACATGTAATCTGTCACTCCCCATCATCTGTGGGGTGGTGATAGGAAAATAATGCTCCTCAGCCTGCCTTAGATCACACATTACTCTCCTGAATACAGCTCCCTAAAGCTGTGAAATGGCCTTTAGAAAGTGTCTTTGTTCGTTTTTGATATAGGAGAATGGGAATAAATGATAAACAGGCTGGAGGGAAAGAAAGCAAAACAGACATTAGAGACCTGATGAGAGAAATTGGCTACGACTGACATTTCACTGTGATCCAATGACCTTTTTGTGAAGAATACCCGTGGTGTATATCAGAGGCATATAGGGTGCAAGAGCTGGGTTATGTACTGACTAGGGCACTGGCTGCAAATGGCATTTCCCGAGCTTTAATTGTGGTTTAACCAGCCATGTTCAATATAATCCTGTGAAATCAGTTTCCTTCCATTTATCTACTCTTTAGAATATAAAATTCCCAGTTTGACTTTCCTCAATTGCTAACACGTAGCCTAACAGGGTCCTGATTTGATTACTTGGGAGTTACAGTAATACAAATACAGTAATAGTATAATATAATAAATTCAGTGACCATGTACTTTAGTTACACATATCTTTTACTAAAATAAAATGTTTTGGATGAGTTATGGGTCATACTTCTTCCTTTAAAAAAATGACACCAAATATTCTTCCTTCAGGCCATGTTCTTGTGATGACTTGTTTACATTCTTTTTATCCTATGAAGACTCTCTAAGATTTGCAGAGATGCCAAATTAACTTTTTTCTCTCTCACTCCTCCAGCACCCTCCGGTTCCTGGACACCAATCCTCCTTGTTTCGTGGTTTATATACAGTGAAGCTGCTGATGATCTTTAGAATATTATAATGCTCTCCCTGAGGTCTAACCTTGCTGCCTGAAATGACATTTATGTAAATTGTCACCAGGAGTTTAGGGCACATCTCTTTTCGTTCTTAATGACATGTCATACTGATGTGGCTTTATTTGTTTTTCATAAAGAGATGATTGATTAAAGAGGCCAAAATTAATTTAGATTGATATTCACTGGACTTCTTGTAGTGACATTGAAGTACAACTCTCCCATATTTTGCATTTTAATTTGCTTCTCGATAAACTTTATGATTCCACAGTCTCACTGACCCCTCTTTAAGGCTTGGTAGACAAATTCCTGAGCGTAGTCCTTTAATCTTCTTGCCATCTCTACCTCTTACTCAACTGGTATGTCACAGGAGAAATAGAGCTCCAGAAAATATATAAGATGCTGTATTTACACCAGTCTGTTCAAGCAGAAATTTGCAAGTACGTTGTAGGCGATAACCTGTGCGGTCCCACTCTTCCCTGCACAGACGGCGCAGTGTTGCCATTGGCCAGGATGGAAGCAAAATCAAGACCGTACCCATTTTATTCATGCAGATGAATGCAATGTCTACTGAAAACGCATCTCAGTTATTCATGTTTTAGTCTACTTACCCTCTGAGCTCTTTTCACATTCTTTACTGTTCTCCCTGTGTAGTTAGGAAATATGTTTTAGCTCAGATTTATACTGGCACAGACATCAAAGAACTGACCCATGAAGCCCAACATAACAGGTTGTTTCTTTTGTATAACTCTGAAAGACCCTGATTTATTCTCAGTTTATCTAGTAGAAGAGAATATGGAGGCTAAAACTACCTGGGTGCCTTCCAAAAATGTGACCAGTTTTACTTAGGTCAGTATCCAGAAGCAGTGCTTCAGATATTATTATTTTATGGTTAGTGTCCCCCTAACCCTGCACAGAGCTGAAGCATCTCAGGTGGTAAAACAATTTCTGAGATAACTAGCACCTTGTCACAAAAACAGGGCTTCACAGAATGGCTGAGAGCAGAAGAAATTCCACTTTAAAACAGGTTTGAATGATCAGAAGTGTTGCGCAGAAATAAAATTCCTGTAGAATAGAAGCCTGGCCATTTCTGGTAGGTGTTTATCATCTTTCCAGACCCTGTTGATCACAGATGGAGGGATCAGTAGGGCAGTTAGTGCTTGAGTTTCTGTCCTTTCCTCTGCATTCAAGAAAATTCCAGAAGTTTGCTAAAATGAGTATTTTACCCGCTCCCGTACCTATAAGGACCAGTCTGTCCTCAGTGCTGTCAGTCCTATCAAATTCTTTTGTTTCCGTATTCCTCCAGGAACCTTGAGGTTCCCTTTTCCCTGCCACTGCCATGTGTGAGGGGCTGCAGGGAAGAGGGATATACTCTCTGCTTCGGGCCACCTCTGAACATATGGATGGCTGCAGTCATTCGTGATGACAGAAATGGTCTCTGAGAATGTGAAAATAACTAGCTCAAGTAACTAGTTTGAAGACAGCGTGTCAGTAGGTAGCATGCAGGAGTATGCAGCATTTGTTCCTGTGATTTGCAGGATAAATCAAATACCTTGTTTTATGCTTCATTGTAAAGGCTTCTTTTGTGTACAGCTCTTCACACATAGCTCTTAGCACTATTTATGGATTATCTAAGGCCCTATTACCACCTCTGGGTAAGGTAATGAGTGAATGCTGGAAATTCTCACACTACTGTGCTCATGTGTAAGAGAACAAAAGGGTCAGCTAAGTTACCGTAAAGGGTTCCTTATGAAAGAGAAATTCTGGTTATAGACTCAGGATGAAAAAGGACCCACCAAAATGAAGTTATACAATTGTTCAGGCTCCTTTCATTTAAAGAAAAAGACAAAACCCAGCTCTTTTCGGAGGCTTCAAGGCAAGGACTTACCTATTGTCACTAGAACCCACAGGTTAGGATGGAGTTACCTCATAAGGAAGCTGGATGTTTTTCAAGTCCAAAAAAATAATTGGGAACGTGATATAGTTTCAGAAATAGAATTGGGGTGAGAGCGATTTTGCTTACAAATCTGTTCAGGCCTGTGCTTTTAGATGTTCTTCATTTTTCTCTCTGCATATGGTTAGCCTTTCTTATCCAGAAGGGAGCAGCTGTATCCTGCCAGGGACTACAGCTTTGCTCGCCCTGGGTTTTGTTCCCACAGATGGAAGAGGACCCAATTGCTCCTGATATACAGCTTTCAGCGAGGACCACCTACATTCTCCATTTGGATGATGCGTCATCATTCACTTTGACAATTTCATCATGATCACAAGACCTGAAAGCAAATTTAACTCTCCTGGTGTCTGAATTTGAACTGTGTCACACCTGCAGCCACAGATTTAATCTCGTTTTTTTCTGTGGTAGGTCTGAGTGACAGAGATTCACAGCGCTCTCTCACAAGGACAGTGCTGACTGGGTGTGCTGCTGAAGCCTTGTGAACAAGAGTCTGTCATGCACTCTGTTATTTCTTAATGAGAACGCTTTAATTGCATATTTCATATTTATGACTCTATAAAGAATAATTTTAATTTGACATTAACATCTGAATATCATTGTCTAAAAGACAATAGCAGCAATGACAAATAGTGATATAAATCAAACCAACTGATTTTCAGTTTCTAATTAAAGATGACACTGAAAACTCAAGATAAGAGGCATATGGAGAGAAACACATTTCTTTGCAAGAGGAACCAAAACCATATGGGGAAAAAGTGCAAAGATATCAAGGTAAAATCTGAACTTCTTGGCATCTGAAATGTCAGTAAAGGGAATCCTAAACTGATCATCTTCCTATAAAAAATCATTTATCAGTCTCTTCCACAAGCCACTGAGACATCTCAAGCTGTTCAGAACAACTGGGAATTGATTGTATGTAACCTACGATGCAATTGTTTTACCAGTTGAGACCATGAGACAGATGGCATGAATATATTTAAAGATGGGGACAAAGCTGTTGTGACACCGAGCTGGATTACTGAAAAGAACAATGCGAGTCACAGATTTGTTATCAGATGAAAAGGACTTAGTTCAGAAAAAATGGGTGCCAGTTTAGCCACTGGTCTCCAGATGCTGGGGACTGGGAGAATAGACTGCTTCTCCCAGAATCAGCCCCACCATCTGCAGTCCTAATAATCAAAACTTTTAACTACTCCCTCTGTGCAAATAAGCCTTGAAGTAGGTATGGCTTTCATCATGTTACAAAGGGTGTTTAAAATGTTCACAGAGGACCAATAAGGATCAGCCTAGCTACAGGCTGCTGATGCAACTGCTATATTCCAGGCTATTTCACAAGTCAAATATTGGGAATTGCTTTAATAAAGTGCTGGTGAAAGAGGGAGAGAAATTTTAAAGGTTTTTAGAGGCTTTAAATGATCTTGTGCAATATTGCAGTCCTAACTTGCCTGTTTGTAAAGAGCTTATACAACCTCAGAGCCTGATTTTTGTTGCGCTTTGGCATAAACCCATTTGCAGTGTGGAACTTCACTTTTGCTGAGTTTATTGTATCATCAACTACTTGTTTATGTGGGATGGAAGATTAAGTGGTTAGCTCTGCTAACTTGCTGGGCAGGAAACAACTCTATAACCTGATGTTTTGGTTCCTCTTAATGTTCCCTTCTCTCTAAAGGCCTCTATTTTTTTGCTTTAATGGCAGTTTAAGCTGCAGCTTTAAAAATGAGTTAACTTCACATTTAGATTAGTTCCCATAAACCTGTTTTTTAAAGGGACCCGATGATCTTCCTCATTTGTAAATATTATTTTGTTGCAATAACTGGATACAAATTCTGCCAACTCTAAGCCTAAAGACCTAAGAAAAAGAAGGCTAGAGCTGAATGTATGGACTGTTATCAGGACACCGAAGACAAAGCATGTTTTTATTTACGTCAATGTGAAGCCATCGATAGGAATGAAAACATATTTCTCAGAAGACAGGAGTACCAGAGATCATATATTAGCCTGTAATGTATGTTTTGTCTGAAAAAAACTAATGACTGGTATGGCACAAAGGCCAGGAACGAAGTTTTAACTATCTGGCGAGAAAGATGAATTGTTATTACTGCAGAGCTGAGGCAACTAAAAAGCAGCAGTAAGAGAAGGGTGTAAGGGTCATGGCATACAGCTGTCTCAAGGTGTGACTTTAGTATGTTGCCATAGGAAAAGGCCAATACATAGGAAAAGGCTTCTCCACTGTCTGCCTGTGGTTGCCGTGGGTTTCTCTGTCGAGGACCAAAATGACTTAGTCTAAACCAGGAGATCGGGCTGAACCTAGAGGTAATTGAAACTGATGTCCTTCAAGATAGCATGTGATGAATAGCATGAGAGGGAGAGAAGTTAGTCAATGTAATATCTGTCCTTCACCATTGTAGAATTTTTAATAAACACTAAATAAATTTTTTTGGGTAAATATAGTACACTTTTTCAGTAGTACAATCTGAATCAGCTTTTATAATAATGGAGTCAAAACTGGATGCTTACTGTAGCTCCTGTATTCCAGCTGCTCCGTGTGCAACAGACAGGTTTCTGCTACAGGGGATAAACCATCTTAAAATGGAACATCTAGTCAAATGTATGTCTAGCACTGTCATCAGAGAAATGCCTTAGCTCTACAGCAGTGATGTAGGTCCTATGTATGCTCACATTGCAGTTTATGATATGCTGTGGAAAATTTTTTCTTTGCTGTCTTAAGCATTGTTTCAAGTTGCAAATACTAAGCCACACTCCACCACTTCATGAAGTTCTGATGTCGTATTTGTAAACATGTAATGACATTCATGGCAAAAAAAAATAGCGTAGTTACCATGGCTAATTACTTACAAGTATCAACAGTGAACACTCTTAAAGAAGCACTCCAGCAGAGCTCAGAGAGAATGAAGAAGACAAACTGAAGTAGAAGTTGTCCATTTCTCTTGTTATGTGCTAGGAAAGAGGGTCTATTTATTGCTCAGGCAGTTAAGCAGACTGGCTTCACTTCACTTGTAAGATGACAAGTTCATAGCCTGAGGTAGAAAGTCTGCATCATACCATTCTGTTATATCTTACCAGAATAGTCTTAATGACCTGGCATCCCAGCTAAAACACATCCAACTCTTTTTTTCTTCCTTTCAGTTCTCAGCAATCCCAGGGTCAATGTTATATAATCTGATGGGTGAATAAGCATCTGTGAAAGAGTTTGATATGTGTCATCCTCAGTGTGGCTGTAATCAATCTCTGCCAAGTCTTCCTGGGACACTATAGTAGAATAATTCAGTAAATCTAAGTCACACTCATGGATAACAACTTTCAAAGTTGAAAGAAACCCTACTTTTTGTTTTCTGAAAACCTTGGGATGGCAGGGGAGGGAGGAGTGATTGCCCTGGATGTGATAATGGCAATAATTTGACGGTGTCAGGTGTTACTTCTAAGCTGACAGATCTCTAGAAACATTGAGTTTAAGGCTTTGAAGATGGTTTCAGAAGAAAAAGGTACTTCAATGATCCAGGACTTTTTTTTCTTTACAAGATGAAATCCTGATGAAGTCCCAGATGAAGGTACATCATCACGTTAATGTAATTACAGAGAAATAAGGACTTGCAAGGGATTGTGTCAGATGTATTAGAAATCACACTGAAAGAGTGAGAACAGGAGAGGTTAACATTTCTTTGTGCTAGTCGACATTAAAACTTGACAGAATCAGAAGAAAGTGACACTATTTAGTACGCCAAGCAGTGTTATATCTCCACAGAACCATCGCTGCAAGATAAATTGTGAAAGCTAGTAGAATAGGTAAAATAATATAATCTCTCCAGAACTTTTTTTAACCTGGGCAAATTCTATGCTTTTAAATTCTGTGTCATGACCAGGAATATAGTTCATAGCACTCCTATTGTTTTATCTGAACTGTGTTTTGCAATCAGCCTCAGGGGTTTTTTCATTGTACAATTGAATTAACATCTATTGTCTTTCAGGTGGGTTTTCTCCTCCATTGCAACTCATTTTCTTCAAGTTTCTAGTAATATCACACCAGAAAGGAAGCTGATTAAGTGTTTTGTATTATTGGTATAATAAAAATTAAAGAAATTAAAAGAAAAGAGGAATCAAAAATTAAAACTTTAAATAAACTAACAGGCAAAAAAAAAGGCCTTACTTGTTGAGAAACAAATGCAGTCTGTAGGATGAAGAGACAGAGTTAGAAACTTTGCTAAATGCCTAGATCCTACTGGAATATATCTGATGTAAAATATTCCTTCCAGTTTAATAGGAGATAAGGGTAGAATTGGGAATTTGATTTGCTGAAACCAAAAGTCTTGCAGACTAAATGAAACTGGAAAGTTTGTTGAGAGGTTCTAACAGTGCAGTCAATCAGTTTGTAATGGGAGAGCACCGGGAGATCCTGGAGGACTGTGTATAGAAGCTACAGCGGACTGGGTTTGAACTGGAGAGTGAAACTGTGAAAAGCTGCCAGCTAAAATAAATCAAAAGCAAAGGACAACCATTTTTGTCAGAGCCTTTCATTAAAATATTGGCAGCTGCTGATGCATAACAAAAGCTCTGCTTGTGCTATGAGATATTAGAGTCGAAACCAAGGAGGCAAATGTTCTCTTCAATTGCAGTGCAGGAGTAAATGGCTCCCGGCCAACCCAAAACACCTAAGAAAAGAAAAATTTCAACAGTGTTCTGATAAATTATTCTAAGATTATCTTTCTCCATCTTGTTAAGGAGCAGCAATCTTGTCACATTAACTGTTTCTAGATTATTTTTACAGTTTTGGTTTGGTTTCTTTTTCCCCTTGGGTTTAGCTTTTATTCTAAAATTACTGTCTAGCTCCATTTATACCACATAGGGAGCATCTCTATTATAAGGATAACTTCCTGTATGAAATTGGTCATAACTAGAGTTAAAACAGAGTGGGCTTGGCACCTACAGCAGGAAATCAAACTCTTTTTCTGTGCCTCGTACACATGATTCTGAATTCTATCTCCATGTGATTATCCATCAAGAAGTAACACAAGATACAAAACAAAATAAAAGCTGTCTTGGATTTTTCAAGATGAAAAATGTTTCTTTTCATGAAATTATAGGAAAATACAGCATACAAAGTATCTATTTTTAACAAATTCTTACATTATGTCTTTGTGAAATAATTTCCTTGGTAAATTATTTTTGTCCATGCCATGACCACGAGGAAACAGAATGTGAAAGCCTGCTCATACAGATTCTCTGCTCACTTTGCTTAACTCTCCAAATTACTACAATTACTTGTATTGTACAGATGGAGACCTCGTCAATGTCATCAATATAAATTTCCATTTATTTTTTGCTTTTTTACAGCTTCTCAATAGAGTGGACCCTGTTTCGGAGTGGTGGCAGAGTGGGTTCTGCTGAAGGAGGACTGCCAGCAATCGCTAAGGGCACGGCAGGTAAGTGGGAAATGACCTGAGAATGCTGGCAGGGAGGCTTAAGGGGTTTATGACAGAAAAAGTTTGAAGGAGAGGAGTCTTCAGAATGGCTCTGCCTGGGAGAGAGTAGTTGAAAGGGGTCCTCGTTTCCCACCTACTTTAAAATTCTGGCATTTCTCTACTCTCTCCTTCCTGGGTTTTAAAGGAAGTGGCTCTGAGGCACTCTGTATTTGAACTGCTTCCTAGGGTTCTGGAAGGGAAAGGTGCCAAGCTGTGGAGACTGCTAGAGCGGGACTTTTTATGGCTGTTACTGCCAGGATGGGGCTGCAAGAGGTGACTGCCAGCGCTGGCAGGGAACGTGGCCTGTACCCGAAACTGTGCATCCTACACATGCTTGATGGCAAAGCGGCGCCTGCCAGAGTAGTTCAGGCTGGTGCACTGTTACAGAGTGGGACAGACAACAGCAAAGGAGAGAGTCTGCCACTTCTTGTAGTCTGTCTTGCTCGTACCTTGAGCTGGCCTTGCGTTCTGAGCCAGGGTTGATGGGAGCTGCCAAGGGACTCCAGCGCTAAATATTGGCTCTTGTGAGGGCAGACATTTTTCTACAGCCTCCTCCAAATGTGTTTGAAGGCAAATTCAGCTTGCTGATTTCAGGTCGTCCCTGTTTTCATTTTAGTTTTCAGTTAAAAAAGAAAAGTGAAAGCAGGACTATATAAAATTTAGAGAAAATTACCAGTTTCATTATTCACCAGATCTAACTAAAACATCAGTTAAGCTACTGAAATTATATTTTAATGTCATCTGCAGCATCTACTTTGACAACAAAAACATCCTCTAAATGATTCACGGTTCCTTTTTCCTTTCTCCAGAAATCCAATTGTCCTTTCCATAGATTGCTGATCCTGAATGAGTATTCTAATTCCTCACAGGAAACATTTCATACAAGTGGTTGCCGTTCAACACTTCTGACAGGGTTTCTCGTGAGACATTCTCATGGAATCTATGCTGTCAAAGCATACGAGGAAAGGTCCTCTCATGTATTAAAAAGTGTTTAAAAGATAAGAAATAAAGGGTAAGAATACATGGACAGCTTTTCCACTGAAGAGAGGTACTCCAAGGCTTTGAGGTAGGATGTATACTAATCAACATATTATCAGAGATCCTGGAGAGCAGGTTTGTGCACAGTGGCAATAAGAAAATTCTTCAGAATAGTCAAACTGAAAAGCTTAGACCTTAAACTCACAGAACAAATAAAATAGCAGATAAAATTTAGTACTGAGAAGTCCAAACTAATGCTCGGGGAGAATATTAAAACAGGAGAAAGGCAAAAAGAATGTTCAGAATGGGAGGAAAGATCACACAGATTGGAAGTCTTTGGCTTAGAAAGTAAATGAAAGTGGATGTATGTGATGGAAGTGGATAAAATAATAAACAATTTAAGGGAAAAATATCAGGAATTATTACTTCACTGCTTTTCAAGACTTGTGTACAAGAATGTAACCAGCAATGTTACTGGTGAGTTCGTTTAACAGAAAAAAGATCTTTTTCACAAACTGCATCATTAAACTGCATCATTCCTACAGGTTTTTTAGAAGCCAGAATTAAACATAGCTTCACACTGTAATTGAAGTCGTCAAGGACAAGCTTATTAGCTACTAGTAAAAGTAGTCTGTGCTCAAATCTTTTATCAGAGAGACTGCGAATTGTTGAGCGCAGCAGGGAGAGCATTTCCCGGTGCATTGCCATTCCTTGTGCTCCCTTCTTGGTCACTCTCAGAGACTGAGTACGAATCTAGGTGGCCTTTTCATGTAATCTAGGGCAGTAGTTTTTAGTGTCTGTGGAAGTGTGCAGCATAGAATAACTTTTCATTGGTTTTCCTGTTAGGGCTTCTTTCAGTGTATCACACAGCAGGCAGGTCTGGCAGTGTATGCTGATGAACTCCTGGTGAGCGAGGCAAGCAAATCAAGCCTTTCTATTCACAAACATGTACATACCAGCTGAAGAGACAAGCATTCGCAGATACGGATATCGATTCCATGGTAGCTCCCTTTATTCCACTTTCTGACCTAATTATTATTATCCCATAGAATGGACAAAGACTGGATTTAAAAACCAAAACAAAACTAGTGTCCTAGCATGGAGCATATGGGGAAAGTAAAAAATCAAGAATGGACTGTTTCATGCTGTTTTTTCATCTCCATTGAATAAAAAAAGGCTCAACCATTAGTTTCTGAATGCGTGCCGTTTTACCCATCATGCTCACACCTTAAGGTTTTTCCTTTCTATTCTGCAGGAATCTGTGATTGTCTGATCTTATTTTTAAATGGCCTTTTAGAAATTATATTTAGGGAGAAATATCTTTGACTGTGAATTAGGGATTTCAGTGAAGGGATTTTTCCATGGCTGGAAGATGATGCTGTATCCACTTTAATGATTTCATAGTAAGTCTAGTTTTTTGCAGTGTTAGCCAACACTTACAGGTGAAGCAAACCTATCCACAAGCCCCAGAGGTCTTGATATGTAAAGGCATTTGGGAGCGTTCCAGGGGCTGGGATTAGTGAAACCAAATGCTCATGAAATGGAGCTGGAATAGGAGAAACTGGAAAAGGAAAGGGCTCTGCTGAACTTCCTAATGGCTGCATACTTAGCCTGAGCCTAGAGGTTTTCAGCATGGGTTTTTTGATTATTGTCTTTATTGATGACATTTCAGTCATTTCCATTTACGGATTTTTGAATGCGTAGCTCATTTTCTCCAGTTGCCGTACTCCTTTCTCACTGTTTTCAGTAGTAACACTTCTGATGTTCATTGCGGAAGCAGGCTGCTTTGGGCAAAACCAGGAAGGCTTCTGCCGGAGGGCCAGGCAGGGGCTGTGAGCAGGGCCGTGTCTGGCAGGGGCTGGGTGAGGTCTGGGGGGGACCAGCCCGGGCAGAGGCCTGCCGGAGGGCCAGCGCCCCGCGATGCAGTTTCAGTGCAAACAGTGCTGGCTGGCAGCTGCAAGGCTGCTCCTCTCTTGTATCCTTGCCTTCAAGTACAAATTATAGAAACGGGTTTCAAGGAGAGCAGGAGGTGATGACAGCCCCTCACATCCTGGACAGCCTATTTCCTCGGGATAGGGGTGTTTTCCTCTTTTCTTTTGCTATGCAAAGTTTATCTCATTTTCCTTAGTTTAATTAAATCCTTTCCTTTGTGCAACTGTCAAAATCTGTCTCTGCATCTCCAGCTTCTAGAGAATGAAAATCACTGGCTAAAAAGCCTTTGTAGCTTCCAGTTGTAAACAGATCAGCTGATTGTGCAGTTTGATTCCTCTCAGGTCTTGTGTTTGTTGCTGCCTTATATGAGGTTGGCCAGTGTATGTCAAGGAGGTTCACACACTGATATCTTGATTTCTCTGCTGATGATAATTGAACAAATATTAAGCATATCAGTGCTTCAAATAAAGCACTATCAGTCAAACAAAGCCTGTTTTCATCAGGCAGTTTAGCCACCTACTGCTTTGCGATATCATCCTAATTCTGTGGAAAGGGGCTGTTGTTGATTAAAATCAAGTGACCCTCACTGCTGGTGAAGGTCAGGTGGGGGCTAATGCAATGAAATGCACATAAATGTCTGTTAGAGTAATGTGTGGGGGTTTTTTTCCTAATTCAGATCAAGGAGTAGAACAAAGTACTACGTCTTCTATGAATAGTTTAAAGATGAAAACAAAGGGAACAAAGGGATAAGATGAAATGGCATGTCCAAAATCACTGGGCAGTGACATGTCCAGGTTTCCTGAACCACCTGCTTCCTCCTTATTGCTAAGGATGGCATTACTAACAGCGATATGATTATAAGCAGGATTATCATCATCAGTATTTTTAGTCTATGCAACTGCATGCACGTCTGTTTTTCACTTGGAAAAAATAAATTATTTAAATAGTTATTTAATTGGGACTTCTGGTGACATAGAAACTCCAACAATTATATACAGCATGTATGAATACATGCAGCCCTCAGCAAAAGAGAATGGGCCCATCCCCAAATTATTCCATCTGGCAGAGTCAGTACCTGCTGTAGTTCACACATGAATAGCATTAATTTGCATGTAAATAGAGGCCTACATGCTTCTGTGGAGCTAAAAGCTGTATTTCAACATTTCACAGTGGAATTAGGCAGTGGGCACATCACGACATGATGGTTCAACCTTGTAGTGACGTGCCAGCTAAAATCATTTTAAATGCTCTTCTCCATATTTCCCAGTAGGATTATTTATTGAAGTAGTGTGTAAGAGCTCAGAAGAATCTTCTATTGAAATGCTGCCAGCTCCCAGCTACGATTCTGACATTGATGTTGTCAACTGAGATTAAGCATTGGTCTTAATGAATGCTGACAGTCATGTTTCTTAGGTATAGTCCTGTACTTCCTTTCAGCAAAGAACCAAAATAGAAAGGCTGGACATGCAGAGGAAGATATAGTAGCAGGGATGTTTACCTGATACTTGAGCTTTATTTTTTCCTTTCTGCTTCTTTCCCCGAGAGGTGCAGCACTAACAGTTAACATTTTCATATCAAGATGTAACAGCAAACGATCCTGTATCAGTTTCACATAAAAAAAATACATATGCTGTGTTCCTCCAGCAGTGCTTTCAGAGAAGGTGGGAAATTCCAAACTGACTACAAAGAATAACATGAGACCTTTCTTCCACTATATTGATTCAGTATTTCCTTTGAGAGCTTGGTTAATATTTCCTTCTCCTTGCCCACATAACCTCTAGGTTTGATCACATTGCCCTTAAGTTTGTCTTTTGAACCTTTTCAAATGTGTGTTTGGTTGGGCTTTTTTGAGAGTATGCACTGTGTTTAAGTCCCCGGTGGTGTTTAGACAGATAGATGCTCAGCTGAGACTGAATTTCAGAGCCTGAACCTTTCTTTGCTTTTAAATTTGTTTAGTTCATTTACACCTAGTTCTTGGGAAATCCACAGTCTAGAAAGCTCCCTTTCTGTGACTGCATGGAGTGCTTTTCTTTCTCATTGTACAAACGTGCTGCTTTGTTGTAAAAGGAAGGCGACACTTAAATTCAATAGTACCCCTTTCATGGTAAAATCTCCCTGAGCAAAATCTCATGACTAACTCCTCTAGTTACTGAATACAAAAACACAGGCATGTAAATAGCGGTAGAGACTGGTAGCTGGAGTGCAAGGAACTTTTCCCTGGGGTAAAAATCAAGGGTAAACGTTCCTGCTCTGGAGGGAGCAGGCAGACCCATCAGTCTGAATGCCAGCAGTGAGGCATTGTGCACCTTGTAAGACAAAAGGGTAGTGAAAGAAGATAGCAGCCGGGAACTCATCCGTCTGGATTGGCTGGCAGGGAGGGACTGAATGCACAGGGGGATCAGCCTGCAATAACTCAAGCAGCGTGCCCACCTTCTCCTTCACTGAAAAACTGAGGCACCAGGAGTGTACTTCCTTCTAAATTTTCACTACAGCTTTAAGATTGAAATCAGGCCATTTCAGTGGTGACAGGTTGAAACTCGGCTGCATAATGTGCCCTTAATTTTTTTTCCAGCCCATTGGGGGTGATTACATATGCTTTGTATGTCAGTAGGTGAAAGTGGATCAGGACAGACTTTAAGGTAGATCTCTTTAAGTAAAACAAATAGATTGTGTTTGTCTTTTTTGCTGCATTTTCTGATGTGTCATTTGCAGGCTTGAATACTGAAAAAGTACAATGAAGAAGAAAAAAAAAAATCAGCCTAGGTTTCCAGAAGCAAAGTAAATGTCTGAAGACTGGTACAAAATTTTCCATGTAAGTACATGGCCTGCTGTGAGATTTGCAATCCCATGTTGGATGAGAGGTAACAAAAAGCAAACAGCTGGGCCATTGTGATGGGAAGTTAGAACTAAAGGACATTCAGGTTCTGACTTCCACTTGCCGTTGAGGTGCCAAGCTCTTGAATTTGGGCCATTTCTGTACTTTAGTGAATGCAAGAGACCTCTCCCTCTTTCCATTGCCTTGTTGCAGATGGGAAAATAAATCTGTATGGTAAAACCTCACCAAATGGCACACACATTTACATCTGGATGTATGCCTTTCCTTGATCGCATGAAGAATGGATCAGTAGAGCATATCAGGTTAAGAGGAGTGAAGGGGGTTGCATTGGGCATTACTGTGAATAGGCAATTGACCTTTGGACTGTTCTTCATACACTGGCATTTACTTGCAACAAACACAGTGACATATCCTTGGGAGCAGCTACAAATGTCCCACCCACAAAGCTGCATCTTTTCCTGTTTTTTGTCGTTGCCAGTTTGTTTCAGAAGGTAAGTGGATGAATGAAATACCTTTATTGACACTTACCTTACAGGAATGTTGTCAGGTTTTCGTATTAACAACATTCCTTCAAAAGCAGGGCAATTATTGGCAGTTCTTTAACATATATCTTGGAGGTAAGCTCCAAGTCCTTACTTTGTTTTCTTTAAATATATTGTACTATTGCCAAGCCAGGCTATTTTCACAAAGAAATGAGTTGTATCTTTATACCAAGTGCTGTTAAAGAGGATTATGAATAGGCTTTAGACTAGAGACTATAGCTTTGCTTTACAGCTGAAAAAAACATCAATCACCTGACTGAGACTAAATCCTAACATCTCACCTTCCTAACAGATTTTAAAGGTCACAGATGTATAGAAATGTTCAGCTTAATCTTAAATGCATTGACTAGTCTGGCAAAAGCATTTCAGGGTCTTTTCCTTCTTATTTTCTGCCAGCTATTTAAAATGTGAAAGGAGTGTCACTTACAACTAAAGAGTGGATCTTTAAGAGAAGGCAGAGTATCAGAGATCAGACTTGAATCTCAGAAAGGCCTCTGCAGTCTGGTCTGCTCTTCAGTCAACCTGATTCATAACGTTTGCAGATTGCAGTAGTTCACCCCCACTCCCCCAAACAGGTTATCAGCAATCAGCTACATGCTGCGGACAGAGAACAACCTCAAATGAGCTCTAGCCTAAAAATAGCCATTTTCACATTAAAATCTAGAATCAAGCAGGAGAATGGGTTGCAGCTGGGATATCTTTTATTTGCTTATGTCACCAATGGCAAACACCTACAACAACAAAAATCTCTCCTTCATCCTGAAGTTGTTGGGAATCTGCTTATTAAACATATTTTATTTTTGCAATGGTGTGATAGAAACACAAATTAAGCTGCAAGATGATTTGAGATGCCTGCCTATTTATTCTAAAATAGGACCATTTTCAGTCTACATTCATCTAGATATAAATATGATTAATGTCCAAATTTACCCTACAAAACCAGTATCTAGGTAAGGAATATACTTTCTCTCTCTCCATTGCTTTATGTTCACAGATATAAAGAGGCACCCAACTCAGAGCCTGTTTGATGTGAGTTCTCCTCCAGAAGTGTATAACTCACTACTGACCGTGTAGGGAGACTGCGGGTAACACTCTTATATTTCAGGGTATTATCTTCAAAAAATTCCATTAAGAGTCACAAGATAAATCTGAGATATTTTTGTGGGTTTGCCCTTTGTCATTTTGTCTTTTTCGCTCTTCCTTCCAATCTCTGCTTCACTTTTCAAGTTCCAAGTTTGCAAAACAAGTTGGAAAAAGACTCAAATGGGAAGTATTTCTTCTGCAGGCAGCGATCCTCTTGTTGACGGATTTCTTCCCAGTACCTTAGCCATCATTTCTGAAGAAATACTTATTGAGTAAAAGTAGAATTCTGGCACAGGATAAAGGCAGTGGTATATGGAAATAGTATGTCACAACAACGTAAGTTTAGCTTCACATCATAGTTGCATTAAGTTCTAGCACTATGAAGCCGAAAAGAAAATGGCTTATTGGGCTTCATGCCTAGCCTTGTAAGCATTATAGGATAGAAGGAAGCTGGATGCCCTCCTGAATGATATGCTATAATTCAGCCAGAACTTACTGGATCTAAGGACTGCTTACATGGAAGGAAGCAATAATTCATTTGATAGCAGGATTTATTGGATGAAATTCTTTGGCCTAAGCAATGTGAATCAAACTGCATAGCCATAGCTGTCTTTACTTACTTTAAAATCCATGAATCCTGCAGCTTCTGTTTGGTGAAGTTGTGTTAATTTTCTTAACTATAAGTCTTGCTGAAATAAGACGTAAGAAACTCACATCCTGAGCTGCATGTGTTATAAAGATTCTGTAACATCTGTTTGGGAGCAAAGATTTATCTCACTGGCTGTATCTAAAATTTGCTCTCTTTTCAGCATTATTTCCTGGTTGTATCTGAAAGGCTTAGTAATGGCAAAACCATGTATCTGTTAAGAGTCTAAATGAAAATATTCAGAGCCAAAATGTATCCCATTTAAAGCCAAGTTACATAGTGTAAAAGTAACAGAAGATGAACTTCTGATAGTATAGGTCTGTCTTCTTATTCGAGAGTTAATATGGCTATGGTGGCATTCTCACAATTCCAGTCTTCTGTAACTCCAAGGCATTGTGTCTAGCTAGACATGCACTGGGGGGTATCATTAGATAAGTATAAGCATGTAAATAGACTGTATGTGTTTGGTTTTATTTTTATTTGCTTTAAATTTTTGCTAGATTTGCTGATAATGTATTTGCTTAATAAATATAGTATTGGTAACAGGATCCCGAGGAAAGAAAAACATGTCCAGTTTAACCTTCGCATGTTAATCGGCAAAACCCAGAGCATATACAGATCTATATGAAAAATGGGAGATCTGCTTTAAAAGGGAATAGGGGCAGCCACAGATGTCAGTAAGGAAATGAGAAGGGTAATTATTTCTATAACCACAATGCTTATTTAGAATATCTTTTTATATTTAGAATATTTAGAATAGCTTTTGCAAACAAGTAGTTGTTTAGATCACCTCATTTTCCACAGCAACCTCCCAGCATTACTAGTTCCTGGTACACTCATGGAATAAAAATGGATATAGCCTTGAGCAGCCATCAGTTGCCATTACACTTGGAGAACTGGCATTTGCTTTGCAAAACAAAAACAACATTACAGTGCCCTTTGTTTCAAAATTACCCTTATAACCATTGTACCGTGCTTGGGTTGAAAAAGGTAGAAAGGCTCCTTTTGAAACTTCTGTTTTCTCTTACGCGTATTAATTCCCACAGTGGCAGTGCAGTGTGTGGTGGGTCTGTGTATCAGGGCAGAAGGGCCTGATGTCCTGTCAGGGGAGAGGGAAGACCGCTTGGATTGACGTAACAAGCTCAGTCTTCTGGCCACGATGCAAACTGTATCATTGCTGTTTACTTGTTCCATGGCATATCCTGAACCAGCCGTTCTGAAATAAGACATGAGACTTTTTATAGGAACAAAGTCTCTGAACCTTAGAGGAAAAACATAAAAATAACTCTTCCTTGCCTGCAAATCCTATTTGCATTATATAACCATAACTGCACTTGCTTAGTAGATATCCCTCATGACACAGAGCTTTCCTCTCTCTCCTCTCGGCTGGAGTGGCAACTTCAACACAAATCCTTTTCTGTGAAACATCCTGCCTCCAGAGCGAGCAGGGTGGAACATGAGGGTAGTATTTAAGACATACGTATGTAACAGTGAACCTTTTCCCCTCATCTGGTGGGTCGGACTTGCTCTCTTGCAATGTGGACTTTTGTGTTTAGTCCAGTACAAAAAAAGCGCCTATCTGTTAGACTAACAGATCTGTCTGTCTTGGGGATCAACTTTTTTAATTCCTTCTTTGAAACCATTTACATTTTGATCCTCCGTAGCATGAAACGATGCTGAACTCAATAATGTAATTGAGCATTCTATGAAAAAGTGCTTTCATTTTTTAATAAGAACCTGCTGCCAGGTAAGAAGATTGAGTACCTCACTGCTTGATGAAACACTGAGTATCCAAGTCTTTAGCTGTCTTTTGTGTACCTGGCTTTGGCTTTGGTCTGCTAGAAATGCTGTGAATGGTCCTTTAGCAAACTATCCAGACTGGCTCTGACTCAGTTTCCCAAATGGAAGTGGAGATAATAGCATACCCACACACCAAAAGAAGGACTTGTTTATCTACTGTGAAGAAAAATAAGCTAAATGACTGCACAAGTCTTAATTACGTGGGACTTTTAACACAGGCAAGGCACGTACTCACTCTTCCACTTACCCCAGCCAAATCATACATTAATGACAATGGATCTTAAATCAGATTGAAAGTTTTTTGATGTCTAATCCTGAGCACTTCACTTTTTTCAAACAACTGGTAATAAAGTGTATAATAAGGGGAGGAGAAAGGAAGAAGAAATGGGATGGAACTGTCTCTAAGTACTGAGATGACAGCCCTTTGCTGTGCTGTCCTGAGCAGCCCACAAGCAGACCTCAGTGCCTGAGGGAGCGCACAAGGGATCCTCTTATTCCTGCCATGAGGCAATGAATTCCAGCAGAGGAGTGGCATAAATGGCTGGAAGCTGTAACTACTCGAGTTGCCACAGGTTAATTTAGAGATGGTGGTGCTGCTGAGGTGGTTCTCTGTGCAGGCTCTCTGACAGGACTCAGCTAAAGACACTGAATTACATGATGAGAAAGTTATGTGCTTCACGAAGCTGACGCTACCCTGAGTGTGTCTATGGCAGCATTTCCTCAGAAACTCAAATCTAAACACTGTTTGGTGAGTGTGCAAGTCAGGTTTTCTTAATGTGTAAGAAGTGTGAAAAATGCTGAATAAATCAATGATTTGAGTGATCTGGAAAGAAATACAAAATATGAGATGGATTAGTTAACACATACACAACCTAAAAGATAAACTCTGCATTAGTGAGTGGAGTTGTACATGGATCTGTTGAAATGAGACAGCTTGATAGACATCTCTGATGCATTAAAAGGCTTTTTGCAAATACCAAAATCAGATATCAGTATCAGAAGTCCCACTGCCTGCAGTAATTCTTAGATCATGCTTGAAAAACTAATGCTACACTGCTTTATCCAATCTCTTTTAACTTTTCATATTATATAGAAGAGAATGATCTCATTTGCGCACTTAGAGAAATAGCTGAAGTTAATAGGCCTATTAAACAATTAATTCGATAAGTGGGTGTTATACACCAGCATTCAGGTTATACGAGGTAAATTGTCTAAAGCATAAACAGCAACTACGGTCCAAAATAAGAGTTCATCCAGAAGCGCTCCAGGAGTGAGATGACATGAAAAGCGAGTAGGTGCAGAGAGACCTCTAGTGTTACTTGGCAGAAAATATGTAACACGGTGCTGTTCTTTAAATGATCAAAGTACTCAGCATAACCAGATCAGTTCTACTAAATCTCATTTAGCATTTCCAGGGTGTTTTTAATACAATACATCAAAAAATAGCTATACATTCGCAAGTTTATAAATATTAGCCAGAACTCCCACTTCTGCTATACTGCATAAACAGCACAGATGATCTAAAGCAGTTTTATCCCAGTAGTCTAAAGTGGCCCCAGGGTAACAGAGAATCAGACATAGATCTTTTCAAGTGGTTCTCCATTTAATGTGGGATCATAACATGAATACATTATTATGTCTTGTTTCTTTTAGCAAATTATTTTCTTGCTAGGTGTAGAGCTTTTTCAGTTCAAATAATTGCAGTATCGTAAAGATTATAACAAACATTTCTCAAAGCATTTTATTTTTAAGTGGTAACTTTGCATACTTCTAAGATAGCTAAAAGGCATGATCTTCATACTGCCTGTAAATGTGAACAATTTTCTGTGTGCAATTTATTTTGTGGCATTATCTGTATAAGAAAACATGCATATTTAACTATTATTTAGACTTACGTGGAAGCTATTAGGACCACAGTTTTGGCTGACTATAATGACTGTGCCGACAATATTTAGAATTAGTCTATCTCCTACAGTGCTCTAGTGTAAAGTAAAGGGCTGACATTAGGTAGACAGGGGAAGTGTGTATGAGTAGGGGCATAGATGTGTATAGAAGAGAGTCATATCAAAGTGATCAACATGTTCTTTCATGTTCAGAAGACATAAAGAAAAATCTGTGTCCACACTGAAAATATACAAGTAATATTGACCTCAAAACAAACTGTTTCTTTGGCCCTTTTTATTACACTGAGCTGACAAGGAAAGAGTAGAAGAAGCCTAGCTGAAGAAAGAGAACCCCTCAAGCCAACTTGCCTTCAGGCTCTCTGACAAATAGGCTCTGTAGTGGAGTACAAGGGTTTTACGAACATGGCCCAGTGTCTCCTGTTCAGTGCAGTATTTCAGCTGTGGTGCCCTGGCTGCTGTGTCCTCTTTGCTCTGGAGGTTCCTTTGTGGATCTCCTGGTGTGAGAAGATGCTGCCATGTTTGCCTGGGTGTTCAGTTGCTGAGAACAGCTGGCTGGAAGAGATTAGACTGGCTTTCCCAACTCTACAAACTGTATCTTTATAGCTTCATATTGCTGAGAGCAATAAGAAAATGCATACCCAACCCCTTGTAAAATCGGTAAAGGAGGAGGCAAGGAATGTCTTAAAAGCAAACAGCTCTCCAGGATGCTGTTTCTGACTGGCTGTTAGTTTTCAGCCCCAGTAATTCCTACTAATTCACTTGCTCCCACAGCTGAGGTTTCAGATTACTCAAAAAACCTTCAGGTCAGCGAGTTCCTCTACTAGTCATGTTCTATAGTCTTGAACAAATGCTTGGTTGACCATCCCAGTTGACCGTCCTCATTTTAGAATAAAGTCAGTTAATTCATTCTGAAGGTGAAAAATCCCATTGTGCCCTAACTCCCTGCTTCTGTGACTACCCTAAGGATTTGTTTCTTATCCTTCAGAGATAACTGCGTTTAAATAAATCACTGAACAGGAATAAAACTTGCTTATGATGCAGTTCCAGGGGGTTTTCTTAACCCTCTGCCGCCTGGATGTTCTGCTTCCCTAGAAATGTGCGAGTATTATAGCAATTGCAAGATCTTCTATTACAAAGAAAGAGAATGTAATCCTAATATTTTCAGAAGGCAGTTGGAATGTCTTGGAAAGTGAAGACAGTTTTGTTTGTATTAGCCCAATGGTGATGGCATTGAACAGGCGTTTGACCATTGCCCAAGTGCAGAAAACAGTGAATATCAGCTGAAAACAAGCCTGAAACACAGAGAGAATGAGCAGTGATATTAACTGATAGCTGGGGAACAGTGAGGAGCTCTTCCTACTCCTAAAATGAAATTTAATCAAGTGAATATGGCTGTTTGTTTCTAAAAATGTGTTTTGTTGTCTTTATTTTTTCTTTTTTATTAGATCTTGAAATCTCTCTTGTTTCCTGTTGCCTTTATGACTTTGTTATTTTTCTGCCTGTCCACTTTGTTACAAAGTGTAAGAGGGTGGATAATGGTACAAGGACAAGTCATGTCGCATTTCCTAACCAAGTATCTGTCATATTTGTCATATGCCTCAATAATGCCAGTTTTCTGCGATTCCATGCTTTTGAATACTCTAATTTTAGTAAATGAACAAGCAATTGCAAAGATTAGAAATGTTTCAGAGAAGGATGCATAGAGGGCCTTTTCTTTTTCCTCTGTCAGATGCTTCTGGTGGGTTAATAACTCCATCTACAGTTCGTCACTGAAATAGTTCCAGAAGTATTGGAAATGTGAGTGTGAACCAGGTCACTATTAAGATAAAACCCAGATTCTGTTCACTTTGTAAACAATAGACTAACTGAGAAGTATATGCTACTGTAAGCATAAAGGTGTAAAATTTTGATGTTTTGCTGGAACTGCTTTTACCATGGCACGGAGTAGAAGGAGCGTTAACACACAGTTGAAGCTGTTCTGCAGTGGTTGAAGCTGTTCTGCAAGAGTTGTTGGCCAGTTTCTGTTTTGATATTGGAGATTTCAGGGCCTGTGGGCAAACGTCCATAGGAAGGGTGCTAATGGGTTTTCTCTGAGGAGGATAATAACTCCCCGAGACCACACTCACAATGGGCGACATGAGCGGATCTCATTGGAAAGTTGGATGGAAAACAAGAGAAAAAAGCTATGATCAGATGCAGACAGATAGACATCTGCTTTCCCCATGCTTTGAGCTGGCCAGACAAGCTAGTGTCTTTCTGGGCAGGTTTCAGCTGGCTGTTGGCTGGCCTGGCCACGTGGCTCCCAGGCTAGACTTCACAGCCTCCTTCACAGGCAGCCAGCTCCGGACGTGCAGAAGAGACTTGTCTGGACTTGATGTGCCAATACAGCTCCAGACGCTGTGGTCTAGGAGAAGATGAAGAACAGAATTACTGATAAAGGTCAAGGATATTCCCAACTTACATAGAAATCAATTTTCAGATTATTCTTCTACTTTTATCAGTGTTTCTTGTAACTATAGCTGGGTAGCATTAACCAAACACACAGTCCTTGTACACGAGCTGCAGTGTGTATTGAGTATATTTATGTGTGCTCATCTGTTTGTGACCTGCTTTGCCTCGTCATTAACAGTAACCAGTGCATATTAGTGTAAAATAAAGAGGCGATGGCGGCAAACTCAAAAAAAGAAGTTTAACTAGTAATCAGTTATTGTTATGACTGAGGTTATAAATTTGTAGACATCAGTTTTAGCACACACGTAGGGAGATATATTAAAACAGCTCTACTTTCAGAGCAGCTTAATCTTTGCAGTTTTCACTGCTGTCTTTGGAAGCTGTGGGAACTCAGTGCTCCTGAGATCATTATTTTGTAGGAATCTAAATAGATGTTAAGGAGGACAGAAATACAAAAAAAGGTTTTTCTAAGCCCCAAAAAACGAGTGGGAAATAGAGCCAGTATATCATGGTAATCATGGTATTTTTTAGCATTTTAGAAATATAAATACGTTTTCTGCCACAGTAGAATTTTGCCTTCTGTACCATATTATAGGTGTGGAGGTTAGACCACCATAAAATCAGTGACCCGATGCCTTTCATCTTTGTAGCTGGTGAATTCCCAGTGTTGCACCATATTCCTCTTGTGTGATTGTCATTCAGCACTGTTCACTGGCAACTTTGGCAAAATCTTATGACAAAGTAACTCTAAAAACAGTATTCAGACTAGGCGTTTAAGAAAATAATGTCGTTTATTCTCAACGATCGTAATAGCTAAACATTTCTTTGTGAATCAATTTCTTCCTAGTGTTATTTGCTCTTGAAATTCTTGGGAATTATATTCTAGTGACATCTGTTAACACTGTTGTACTTAACATGTAATTAGGAGGGAAAAAAAAGAAAACAGAAAACAAAAGCCCATGCCAATCTAAATGTGCTTGAAAGGTGCCAGATTGATAACTCGGGAGAATTGAGTCCTCTGTTTATCCTCCGAATTAGTGCAGCAAAATCAATGGCAGCATAAACTTGTTCATGTCACCCTGAAATGTCTTGTGCTCACTCAGCTGTGAGGGTGGCCTGGGCTCCGTTTCGCCAGCAGTCCTTAGGATCCCGGTAGGAGTGGTATGAGGGATGCCGTCCTGTGGTGGAGGGACTGTACTGGAAGCACTGAAGTCATTTTAGATACATTTCTGACCATCCATCTGAGGTCAGACTTTTGGTTGTACTATGCAGTTCCAGCATGGATTACAAATGGTGATTTTGAATTAAAAGGCTTCATAGTGCATTTCCAATCTCTTAACTATCTAATCCCCTGGTGTGTTTTATTTAATGCATAAACTTCCACTGACATGACAGAGCCAGAGGCATTACAATCTATCATGTCAAGACTTCATACATTAACAGTTCTTGTTAGCACGCATTGGCACAATACGCTGTAATAGTTCTGAATTATGCTAATGATCCATGGCTAATGGCTCGCAAGGAGATTTTTGAACCGTACCTTTAAACCAGTGCCACAGTGCTTTTAGGATGTGTCAGAGTGCACAGAGGCTTGGCACTATAACACGCTTTAATGCATCTTCAGAGCACCTTATCTTGTATGCTCTGCTTTAATTGAGTTTAAATGGCTTTGAAGGACCTAACACAATTTCAAGGACAATGCAATATCTCATATTCTCAGTGAAAGGTTTTTAATGTATTTCCTTAAAACCAAGACAAATATTCCATACAAACACATTACACAAAACTGGTGTTAAAGGTCTGTCTCAAACTTGGAGAAGCCAATACAATTTGAATTAAAAGCATGGCATAGTATTCCTGAAGCTGTGACTAGGATGGGGTGAGAGAATTGCATAGGATCTTGGGTTCCCCACAAGCACCAGTGAGCAAAGTAGCCACAGAATAAATACTTATTTAAAGGAAGGTAGAGATATCTAAATCTTGTGGAAAGCCAGATGGGATTTGTGCCTGGGAAGGCTTGTGAGACTATTCTTCTGGGGCTACCTGCTGGGGCTACCTTCTTCTGGGGCTATTGAATTCTTTGCATGATGTCAAGGTGGGAACAAACCCATCCTGAAAGTTTGGTTCAGTTTGTCCCCCAGTCTTTACTACATTCCTGTAATAATGGTTTAAGAAAATACAAATAGTCGTCATATGAAAAGAGAAATGTCAAAAAAGAGACTCAACCCCTCTCCCCCTTTTTCTGTAACTTCTGTTTAATACTTATCATTTTATTTAGCTGCAAACACGTCCTCTCTGCCTTGCTTCAATAGTAATATAAAGGCGATGCAGTATCTTGGAAACTGTTGTATTCCAGTAATGGTAACTGTGTAGTTTCATGACCCTCCTGAGCTTACATTTGAGGACTCATTGGAAAAACTGCCATCATATCACAAGGATGTGAAGTGTAATACTGCCAGTTTTTTTAATTATTCATTAGTCAGAAGGAAAAAGAAGCAACAAAGATGCAAGCTTCCTTTTTTTTTTTATTTATGGTTTTACTACTCTTCATATTTTTTAAGTGAAGAGAATACAATTCTTCCACCTTTTCCACAGTGACTCAAAAAGAAAAGAAAGTGTGCACGTTTGAAAAGTTGGGATTTCTGGGAATACATTTGCCTCTTTTAGCTTGCATTTTAACATAAGGTAAAACATTTTTTTGACAAGGTAAGTAGAGTACACAAAGATCAGTGAGAAAGCAGAAATTATTGAAGTACTGGAAAAACTGCTGCAGGCTACTTTTTCACACATTGCTGCTCAAGTCAGGATTATGCTATGACAGTTCTAACTCTCCTGCTGACATCCTTATAGACTCTATTACATTATTTACTTCTTGTAAAATAACATTCTATTACAGCTCCTTCATGTCCTGCTGCTACTCTAAGTTCAAGGGGAAGAAATTCTGCTCAGCCATAATTCCTCTCTTCCAACTCCTTAATACAGCTCCAAGGAGATCATTATTAAAAGGACTGATATGCGGCTTCTATTTCATGGCCCATTTTCCATTGCAGTAACAACTGTATTTCTAGGGTGTTGGTCTTCACTTAAATCAACAGCAGGCATTAGCCTGTGTCTTGAAGTATCAGATGGAACATGCCCCACCCTGTGCTGAGGACATAATGTCATTTCTATGTCTGTAAGGGAGAAAGCTTTCAGATATTTCTCTTGCTTTTTCATTGCAGGGAAAAGCAAAGTCAGGTGTGCAATCATACCTGATTTGAAAAGAAAAAGCATCGATTCTCAGTAGACTTGCCAGGAACATCTGTGGATAAAACAAACTTAACAGCAGACTGGTTACTTGAACACTCTGAAAATTGGCTTAGGTCTCTTTTTCGATGTCAGAAAATAATCAAACACATTGCACTGAGTCCCACATAAGGAGTCTGTTCAAACTTTTTTTCTGGGAAGACATACTTATTAGGACCTAGGAAATTAATTTGCCTACTGTCTCTGAATTCTTGCCTTAAGTCCAGTTAGCAACTAGGTGTACACTAGCAAAATATTCCCACAGTATGGTAGAATGCTCCCAAAGCACCAGCCTTTGAAAAGTAGTGCTTTCATGACTGCCTGAAATCACCCTGGCAAGTCAATCATCAGCCCTGCTGCTTGCAGTGTGAATCTTGAAAGCACCACTTGACACTTGAAGAACTGGCATCAAACCAAACAGCAGTGACCACATGCTTTGAGATAGTCAGAGGACAGGGAACTCCTGGCACTACAGACACAATTCTGAGCAATGCACCTCATCAGCTTTCAAAACCTTCTTGAACCATCCCTAATGAAATTTAGGTAGCATTTCATCAGTAGTAATACAGACAATATGACAATTACCTAATTATACAGTCCTTAGGAAAGGATACTAAATAAACTTCTAAGCAAAAAGTGAATCTTACGTGCTCTTTCTTCAAGGAAAATGGTGAAGCAGCTGGAAAACCAGCCCGGGTTGCAGTAGCATTTCATTATGTATGTGGTGGGTCCTGATAAGAGCAGTGCAGAGCATTTTTCTGCCAATCTCTGAAATCTGGCAGGGACTGTGGGAATTAAGAGTGACTTTTGCCACTTGCCTCTACCTGAACCGGGACTTTGATCACTATTTTGTTTTCGCAGTTTGTTGTGCAGCTTAGAGTTATGGTGCTGAAACTGGGTATAAAGTTACATATATGAGTATGCTGTTTCAGAAGCTGGTGATTGTTAACTTCATGGCAGTGGATATGGATAATTAAATACCTCATTCATCATGACAAGATTCTCTGATGATCCTTCACAGAGGCAAGAGGTAAGAGTGGCAGGAGTGCAGTTTAAACAGTGTGGTTACTAATTCGACTAGAGTAATCAAACTGGATAGATACTTGCTATTTCTTTCAGACATGGGGCTATTGGTCACTCTGCAAGAATTATTTTTATTCCTGGTACCTTTTGATTTCGAGGGTGTTTTGGACAGATTCCTATTATTTTGCTTCAAAACCTTTTTGGTGCATTAGTCTGAGGAGTCTCTGGAGGGGGTCATACAGAGACACGTATGGGCCACACATTTATGGCTGGCAAGGAAAAAAGCAGGTTGCTTGCTATTGCTGCAAATTTTCATGTCCCTTAGGTGTTAAAGATGATCCTCTTCTTCATCCCCTTACTCCTCTGTCTCCCCAGTCTGACCTGCTTTTTCTGTAAGAAGGGTTCATTCTTCTCTGGGAAACATGTTTTGAAAGAATTTCAGTAAAAATACCATGAAAATCTGGGCAGCTGTTAAAGTAATTTAGTTCAAGTGCCTGTGGAATGTTCTGAAAATCCTGTGTCGTAGCTCAGTTTCCACTGGTAATCCAATCTTTGAACCAGGGAGTCGTTACATTTATCTGTTTGGGTTTGGATTTTATATGCCACCAATTACTGTTATCAAAATATGTTAAATTAACTGTGTTCTAGGAAAGCAGATAATTTCACTGTAGACTGGTAAATATCCGATTATAAATGGAACTACCTTTTATTTATTGCAAAGGCTGGCATATTCATCAGCATGCCTAATTAAAATTTAACAATTAATAAGCAGTGGCAAACCCTGTACGAAGGTCAGTAGCAACCTAAGTAAACTTATCAAAAATGCAAAGGGGTTTAGAGTTTTTAAAAAGTTCATTCTGTCCTTAATTAACAGATCTAATTACAGCTCTGCCATAGCAAAATGCAAAATGATCTCTTCAAAAGACAAGAAGTCAAAGGTTTAATAGTGCAGATAACCTTCTTCTTCAGTACATACCGACCCAAGTGTAGAAGGGAATTTTACCAAGCAGTCAACAGACGTGATTGGATGGCTTTGACAGAAATTAAAGCTAAGCAATACATAGAAATCCCCAAACAACAAAGGAATTGAGAGGGAATAAAAACTCTCTTGTGTCTTGGGATTTGAAATAACACCAAGTCAAGACTTTGGATAATCTCCTTTCTTAGCAAGTTGTCAGAGTATTTATTCTGTGACCTTTGCTGGTTATTTTTGAATAACACTTTCTCTTCTATAGACTGCATGTGTTTAATTATCACCTCATTGAACAAAAATGGATAGTGCAAAAATCAAGGCTAATCTAGCATAGTAGAGCTAAACACAATAGAGCAAAACACTTCAAATTCCTGCAGTTAATAGTCAGCATTTAGGAGCTGAAGGGCGATTTTCCAAGTTTCACTGAAGGGCTTAGTTATGCATTACTTCTTCAAGAAGAGTAAGAAGAAACTGAGTGCTATGTTCAGAGTTTTGCAGGAAGAGACTGGAAATCAACAAAACTGGGTTCATCAGTAAGGGAATTAAATCTTCCTGGCTGATTTATGTGGGCAAGGGTCATTACATGTGGATAATGTAACATGGCTGAAAGAAAAACTAGACTGCTTAAAATTAATATATAGCTGAAATGAATTGTTACTATTCATCTTTACATTTTGGTTAGCAGAAAGAATGCCAGTATGAGAGGCAAGATTTCTTCAGGGAAACCTGACCTATGTGAATATCCTTATTGTTCCCTTTCATACCCTGCCAATGACGAAGTGAGTGTAGACCTATGGAACATAGGTACGTACGTAAAGTAGAAACAGTTGAATCTTAGTAATTATCTTGGAGAGGCTCAAAAACACAGGAGCCATATTCATCTTATACTGGAAACAAAGTTCATCATAACAAATTTTTCAACCAAAAGGCTCATTAAGTGCAATATGAAAACAGAGAGTCTGTTCTGAGCAATCCCCATAAAGTGTCCTTTACCTTTACAGCTGCACTGTCATGACTGGAATTACTTTCATATGGTGTGATGATATTCTGTTGGCTGGAGGAGGAAAAAAAAGGAAGCCTGCTCAGACCGATGAGCATTTTAAGACTTCTCTTTAATTCCTTTTCTTAAAAAGAACGTAAGCTTCTGTTTTTAAACTGCCTGGCTTGAACCAATATGTAACATCAGCCATCAGTAACATGCCATACTAATGTGGTCTCATGCTAGTCCTATGCTGTATATTTGAAAACAGAAATGACGAGGCTTTTAAATGTAACAAACAAATTTTTTATTCTACTTAAAGAAGCCAGACATAATGTGTGACCACATCATGATCTCCATCTCACCTTTAAGGAAATTAGAGCGATTTGTCAAAAACGTGGCTGCTCAAAAACAATTTTATCTGCTATTTGGTCCTTCTCTGCATCCTGCCTCAGTAGAGAAGACAAAACAGGTCCTACTACATTGCTTAAAAACACAGATAGTAGAAAACGCATATCGCATTATCACATTCCTTTCTTCAGGAACACTTTAAAGTAAGAAATGAGCATAATTACTTGAGTTCTGCTGATGGGAACTGAAATATAACGGGTAGGCATTATTACTGTTACTGTTGTTGCTATTGTTGAAGTAGCAGGAAGTGCAGTGCTATAAAAACTCCCCTAAGCCGTCACTCCCTCTTACAGACCATTAAAGGTTCACTTCACACTTATATCTTTTTCTTCCAGACTGAATCCTGAATCATTAATTTTGCACTTGATGTTCCTAAAAAGAAAGCTTTTTTGAAGCAAAACCTTCTCTTGATGTGTGAATGCACCCTGAAGATGTTAGTCACCAGAGCTGTAAATTCAAGACAAAAAGCCATCCAGGTACCTTAAATTTATTGAGACTTGAAAGCAGTAAGATGTCAAGATTTTTGTTTTTGCTTTCCAGCACCATACAATATCCAAGCTTTAGACGACATCCTTTACTAATAGCAATCCAAGTAAGCAAAGTTGTTAAAAATGACATATGGCCCAAGACACTATGTGAAAGGCTGAAAAATTATATTCAAGAACAAAGAGAACCAAACCATTCCTCCCCTCCCTTGACAAACTTTCTATTTACAGACCAACTAGCTTTAAAGTAAAAAATCAGAGAGAAACTTATCATTACTGCAAGTACAATCTCTGGGCTGTGCAGGTAAGATACCTATAATAAAGAATTTTTTTTTTTTAAATTTGATCTAGCTCTGTATTTTTTAAATTTTTTCTCTTTGCTTTCCCTCATCCTTTTTTTCTTTTTTCCTTCTCTTTTCACTCTTCTCTCCTTTCCAAGAGATTTTTCTCTGTCAGTGATTCACCAAAACATAAAATAAATTCAGAGATCTTAAAATCGCTGTTAATATTCTGTTTGGAAGAGATGCCTCTTTCCTGTATGCAGATATCCTTCCCAAAAGAGTTGCTCACTTTCTTTTAAGCATGTCACTGCAATGTGAAAGTAAGTGATTTTTCATTTCCAGTCTTCCGGGAAGCTCCTTTCTTATCCCAGCACAAGTCCTTTCCAAATTAGAGAAAACACATGAAGCAAGTAATGAATTTTCCTTGACTGTTAACGAATTAAGACCATCCATCTCAAATATTCTCAGGCTCAGAAATTCCAAGTATCTCATGCATTATTGCCCTCTAGTGTTACTTCAGAATGGCTGTAGAAGATTCCATCTATAAAACTGAACAACAAATGCAAGTTTCAAAGACACAGGGCTAGATTTGAACCTGAGAGGAAAGGACCATATATCTGTGAAAAGAAGAGTTTTACCATCCCTTAATTTCAGTTGGGTCAGTTATCTAAGGTCTTTACTAAGAACCAGTGCTTTGAATATTCATTTCCACACAAAGGGAGTGGGGGCAGCACAGAGATCTATGCTTTGTTCTCCACATCTCTATTCATACTCCAAAGAGGATGTCACTGGTGCCGTATGGGCATTCTGGTTTCCTCCCAGTTTTCCTGTGGCTGAAAGTTTCTCAGCGAGTTTAAAATGCTTGGTTTAGCGACAGGCCAATATAAAGAAAATAAATAAACATAGCAGCATAAGCTCAAAACAGCATTTTTGTAGAATGGCATGAACAAATTGGAGTGCAACCTGTTATTATGCCTGGTTCATGAGACTTAGATGGGCATCAAAGAATGGGAAACAAGTAAATCGTTATAATTTTCTATGGAAATATTCCAAGACTTTACAATTCCCTGGAAAATTTGTAAGTTGAAATGGGTTGAAAATTACAATGTATAACAGGGGTAGTTAGACGGAAAAATCCAAAGGACACAAATCAACAGTGCCAAAGTGATCCGTGGAAAGTACAACTTCCAGTTCTTTCACAGGTGCTTTCATCTTGTACTCATGCAGGAGCTCAGGTGCACCAGTGGAAGAAGATTTTACTGGGAACATGCTATGAAATCCGGAGAAGAACTCTTCTCATTCCTTACTTAAAATCCTGAAATCCCCAGTGCAAGATGAATCATGACATCCTAGCTGTTCACAAATAAGAAACATTACTATATTTTTTGCATATTCACATTGGGCATGATTTTTATCTCATGCTGATTTTACAGCTGTATATTGCAGTCAACTTTGATGACATAACGTGACCTATCCTAATACAAGGAACAGAATCAGAGCAATGTTAAATATCCCATTACACTTTGTGATGTATTTATCTGTTGCTTTAAGTGCGTAAGGGGTTTGTTCTCTGTGTTCTTTTGCCAGTCATTTAACTGCAATGATGATTAGGCTTTTGAAGTAATTTGGACACTTACCGTGCTCACTACCTCCTGAAATTTTCAAAACAGCCAAGATGCTTCCAGATTTAAAGGATTTTGGCAAGAGGGAGATACTACAATTTTTCAAAACTGTCAATAGGCATTTATCTACATCTTTAAAAATTAAATGTCTTTCAAAATGCGACCCTGATAAGATAGATAAGACTAGACCATGACATCCCAGTACTGGTTGTGTTTCAGGACACTTTAAAACACACTTCGACAACAATTTCACACACTTTGCCAACATTTTTACATACCTCCCTGACCTGCCTGCAAGAAGCTAGCATTCAGACAACTTAGAGAGGATGATTTAAAATCTGATCTTGAAAAAGACACAATTTTTCTAAAAGATTGCAAATATCTCTAACATTTCATGGTCTGAAGCTCATTTTTTTAACGATGCTCATAACTAGATTTTCATGGTGAATCTTTATGATTCAGAGAAATCAAATCCCAGAGTGATTTGTGTGTCTCCCTTAGCTATGGTTATAGCTTTATAGTAATCTTAGGATGTGCTCTAATTGTTTTTTATATTCAAGGTCTGTTAAAGGATTTATATCCGAAGCTAAATGGGTGAATGTACTGCAGGTTGCACAGTTTTCTAGTACATGATGAGGCCAGCTGTATTCATGTACATTGCTAAAGTGAGAGGTTTTCAAGAAAGGAGTTCCACTAGAGTCAAGGAATTCTTCAGAGCAGCAGCAAAAATGTCTGAAAATTTACTTCATAGCCCACAGCAACTGCAGCTACCACAGTTGTAAACTGTTGTCTCCACAGAGGAATCTGTTGGGGTAAGCATTGCATGGAGGCGCTCAGCATAGCTCTTCATGTGCATTAAATACATTTATATGAACAGGAGACACATACGTTGATATCACACAACCCAGCAAAATACACAGGCACCGTGGAAATAAGCTCTGGCTATTTGCTTCGGTTCAGAGGAGCACAGCTGAACAGGCTGATCTCACTGAAACCGCCAGCTCCCATCTCTGTGCAAAGGAACTGAGCAGGATACATCAGCTCCTGTCATCTGCTGGCTGGGGCACACAGCTGTCTTTGGGCCAGAACTGGACTTACTGCACTCTGGTTTACTGCTGAGCCAGTCAGTAGCAGTATATGTAAGGAAAACTGCACCTTTACCTCTACATTCAGCTGGACACAAATGAAATATTTTTTGTGGTCAGAATGCAAGGATTGTTTGACCTTGGGAAGATATATTCCTTAATTTTTGCCTAAGCAGCCTGGACTGGAAGGTGGGCTGCTGAAGAATGCAAGAAAATCCTTTTGAGTTCAGAAAACCTGGACGTCATTGCTTGCACCTGCCTGTCTCTGTGTTCCTTCTCTCCTTCTGGTGAAAAATGGAGCCATGTACAGTGTTTCCTTCTTACATATTAGAGCTGTTTACTGTGTGCCTTTTTCCTCTTATATGTCAAAAACAATTTCCAAGGTCTTTTTATTCTTGTTACTCCTGTAGAATCAATGGAGCGGTAGGGAAGTAGTTTGGATATTTTTTTCACTCTTAGGTTAACAATAGAGTTTTAACTAAGACACCACTTCAGAAGAACAATAATGAAATGCACAAGTCAAGGAGAACACAGCTGTGACTTTCAGAGTTTGCAGGGCTGTCAGCAAGAGGAAATGTATCTGTAAAGCAGGCAAATTTATTCTGTAAGACTTTGAGAGAAAATACATTTGGAACTTCACAATGCTGTTTATTCAGAGTCCCTTTTCAGCATATAACCACTTCTTAAAGTTCTCATAATAGTCAGTAGGAGTCTCATAAGCATCTCAATGCACCTTATATTCTTGCCTCTGTCAAGAGTCAGCAACCAGGTTGATAACAAGACCTATCTTCTTTTGTTTTGCTGGAGTGATTCTTTTAATCAGTTCACAGTTGCCTGGTGTGTGTCTAATTTTATGCAGCAAGAAAAAGATGAGCATATCCATACTGACTTAGCAAGTTCAGAGATACGTTCCTTTGAAATTTACAAACAGATAGGATCCATGACTGGAATTACAAATGTAGATAAGCATAACACATTTAGAATTGCATTTCTTTTCTTCTAAGTTGTTTCTCTACAGCTTGTCATTGCTTGTGTAACATATCAGCAGGCTCAGGACAGGCACAGTAACACAAATGTCACTGGGCCATGTTCAGAGCAGGATGCAAACTCTAGTTTTGTATATGCAAATACCTATTTGAAGATTATTCAAATGTTAGCAGAAAATTGTACATGAGATACATGGGAGAATAAAAAGAAAGAAACAAGAGAAGTTCAGCTTTAAACACATTCCTGCCACTGTGTCTGGAAAATCTCCACTGCATTCTGTAGAGTTTAAATCTACACTGTGAAGAAAAATTGGCCCTGGAAGTAGCACAGACTATATTGTGTAGGTCTAGCCAGGAGCATGCTGAGCTAGAAGGAGAATTTGGTTTATGTGGTTTAAGACCATAGTTTCTGCCTTGAGTCTCGTAAAGCAGAATGACAGAGAAAAGACTATTTTAAGTGTTATTCTTTAGCTGAGGAACTAATGTCTTAAGGGTGGTATTATGTATACCTCCAAGCAGATACTTAGCACTTAATGAATTTTAATGGAAACAATTTGATTCAAGACTTTAAGTAATAGCTTATATAGGGTTTTAAAAATCCAGGTAGCTTGAACCTTACTGGTTTTAGCATCTGGGGTCAAGTTTAACTTCACGTTTTCAGAGTTTATATCTATTCTTCCTGCCTGCAAAGTCTGAGCTCAAGTATGAACCAGTCTCCATGTGCCTGGGTCTCCTCTAATTGGAGAGCAAAAGAAGGTTCAATACCTAGGGCTGTACCTCTTATAGTAGAGTTAGGGTTCAGATCCTCTGAGGTCCATTCTTTCAGCTGGCATGAGATGCAATTAATAATAGGTACTTAAGCTTATTTAGGATCTGGACCTCAAGTGTTGTCAGTAATTAGCTCCTTAAATCACTGCTGAGTAGAAGTGCAGAATGAAGACATTTTTAACCCTCAACAAAGTCCTTTCCAAATTAGGATGAGATGTTTGCCAAGCATAGAAAATATCTTGAACATGCTGTACTTGCACTATACCTGTTCTGTAGCTGCACAGAGAACTCGCGGTTCTGGCATCTCTCCCAGACTCTACAGTATGTTCACTTTAGTTTCATCCAATTTAGTAGTAAAGGATCCTTTCTTGGCAGTGGCTACAAATATCAGAAGTCCCACTGTGAGTAAAAGTTTAAATATTCAGGAATTTCCCTTGAAAGTGTTAGTTGAAAATCACTATAAGAAATTCTGCTCTTGTGTTTTTATTTTATCTTGTGAAGAAAAGCAAAATTGTAAAACCTTAGAGAAACAAAATCTGTCTTTGACCTTACTCTTGCCTGATTTGAGCATACACATGTATGGAGATAGGGTCTTGTTCGTCAGCAGCTGAATGTGTTTGCAAGATTAATGATACGTTGTCCAACCTATTCAATTACAGTACTAGAGCTTAATCACACTAATAACTAACTCTTAAGAGATCTGGAAGCTATATTCTGCTCACACTTCCTACTTTTTACCTGTTACCAGACACCTGAGCATTGCTAATTTTGGCAAATTCAAGCTGACATTGTCTTAGAGAGGGAAGAGAAGACCACAGCTGCGTGCCCTGATTGTCATTCCCAGAGAACCTGAACTTGGTCCAGTATAAAAAGTATCTGCTAAGTGCTGCTCTGGTTGACTGGCGAGGCCTTTAGGGAAAAGCCAGTCTTTGGAAAAGGCTTTCAGAAATTTTCAAGGTGTGCGTTGTGATTCTTGATTTACATTCCTTTAGTGGACATGCTGAAGGGAATTGTCTCTTTCTTCTTAAGCCTTGAGTTTAGAATATAGGAAATATACTTGTCCTTCTAACAGGCTGTAACTGTAGGCTTTGAAACTGTGGTTGACTTGGTATGTTCTTGGCTTGCTGACTTTGCTGTATCCTCTTAACAGAATAAATGGTCTCATGTAATAACAAACCTGACAGATCTTCATAATTGATTGCTGTTCCTGACATATGAAGGGCACAGGATGCAAACCGAATGAAGCAGTGTATTATGCAAGGTAAGTATTGATTCTTTTAATGGCAGTACTGCTGTTCTCTGTAAGTGCTCACATCAGCAATACAAAATTAGGGAGAAAAATATAAGTGGAAAGTAAAATTAAACTTACATGAAAAAAATATGTAACTGATGACTCTGTGAGAGCCTGCCAAGTAGTCTCTCATTGCCTAAGGGTTCAGTTTTACATAAAGCCCTTAGCATTATCAATAGATTCTTTTGGACTACTCAATGCTAAACCAAGCATAAGCGGGGGAGGAGCAATAAATCAACTCTGCTTGTACTGGACACAAGATAGTAATGTTCAAAACCGCTTTATACAATTAGAATGATTTACAGATGAGTGATTGGGATAGGCTAAGAGGTGCTGTGGGTAATGGTGGGGGGAGGGCTGCTCACACCTCTTACAGCAAAATTATAATCTAGCAAGTTCTGCTTTCAAAGCCTGACATCCTGGATAAACAAGGAATGGCAAGACTTATTAAAGTGTAGTCGGATCATTGTTGTACCCTGATACTGGAAGAGATAGGTGTCAGGTTCTGTTACTGCTGAGGTTTTCGCAGCATCCAATTGATCTCTTTTGAGGTGTGTGAGAAGGCACATTGGCACATAATACGTGCACACCTATTCCCAAACCTGCAAAATCGTTGCAGGAACCCTTTAACCTGTTCTTTCATCTCCTCTTATACATCACCATTGTCTCACAATGTGCTCCCACTGAGCATGCTGCAGTTGTCTAACAAATTTCACATTCAGATGGTTGACTCACATTACACTCCACGGGGTCATATAAATGTTCTGAAACTGACAGTTGTGATTACAAGTTAGTTAGGTAAGAAGAGGACCCCTGGGCACAAATCTCTGATGTACCTGAAAATTTTTTTGGCAGCAGGAACTAAATCTATCCCAAGCCTACAAGGTCAATTTGCAGTTCGGTTGCTATCCATATTTATCTGCCTCACACGTTGAAATTTTACTATGACAGTGATAGCATCTCTAGGAAATACCTCAAGTATATTGTTTCCACGGAGAGCCTGTGATCCTTGTTCTCCTGAAACAGTCTTACAGGGTATGTCATTCTCCTGATGACACCATCTTATGTCAGGTTTAAAAAAACCCAAACAACCAAAAACCAAAATGCAAACCAAAATATGTTCTTTTAGTGATAGGATTCAGCTTGATTTCAAGTCTCAGTGGTTTGTAACTTGGTAAGCCTTGGTCACTGTGCTTTCCCCGAGTGTAGGCATTGTTCTGCCAAACCATAAAGGGAGAGGGGAAGGGTTGGATGCTAGAAGGGACAATGAATGTAGTGTCAGACCATTACGTAACATGAAATTCTTATGTTTGTTGTGACATCTCATATTATAGAGGCACATATGAATACAAAAATTTGGGAAGACAGTGAAAATTCTATTTACATGTATATGGCCTTTTTTCTCCTAAGCACTTTCAGTTTCTGGTGATTTATC
>NW_009719118.1:62893-93578 GCF_000703405.1 Apaloderma vittatum | reverse complement strand
TCCTGCTGAGAACTCATCTATTTAATCACAGTAATAGTATGACAAAATACTAGTTAAAACACGGTTAAAAGGAATTATTCCTACATGTATCATGTGGATTTTAGAAGCGATAGCAAATTCAAAAGCAAGTGGTGGTGAAATCAGGTGGTTGAAACTGTTTTAAAAGTATTTAGCAAGTTTAAAAGTGTTTAGCATGTGGTGATATGAGAAGTTTTCAGCTGAGTCTTCCAAGAGAACCTCTTCTCTTGGTCTGATATGGCCTCCTTGTGTGATATAGGGACATGCATGAAATGGAAGAAGGTTTTAATCAGGATTTTGTAAAGGCTGATTCTTTTCAACTCTCAATACAGTCCAATTCTGAACTGGTAGATATTGGGAAAAAATAAGACAGTCATTGCTCTAAAGTAGCTGTGTACTATTGAGACAACGCCACTAACATTTTTGTATATTTTTGTTTTTCCAAAGAATTGGTCTTTTTTTTGTGATAGACTGTAAAATGAGCACTGAGAGGGAGGGAAAACTGTCTTTATGAGTGTTCCTTAAGTTGTGAAATAGCAATGTAGCATAAGGGTTTAATAACTTCAGCATTTAAACACTGTCGCTGCAGCTAACTGCACCAAAGCCCTACTACAATGTATGCTGAAGTTAACAGGAGTCTTACCATCAGCTGGAGCGGATGTTGAATCAGGTTCAGCCCAACACAGGAATGCAGGCTATGCAGCCCCTGTTGCCAGAGGAGCTCTACACTATGTCAGCTGAGGTAAACTCTTCATTAGCTGAGCTGGTATTGCCACCTGCAATGCTGAGCACATAAGCAGTTCTGCAAAATAAGCCGTATGCTAGAAGGTGGGGATAGGCACTAGATGCAGGCTCATACGTATCTTTGGAAGTGCCCATCTCCGTGCTGTATATGTGCTATGACATGTGTTATGCAAAGTTTCTGCTCAGCAGAATTAGTCTTTTTCTGTCCTTAATTTTGACATTTAATCTGTTTAATAGTTATTCCGTAAAGATAAGGAAGTAACATGCAAGGAGATGGAAATGCAGAGATTTTTTTCTGAATCTATACACTGATATCCCTTGTGACCCAGGGCAAAGTTGCTGTAGCTTCCTCCATCATTATTCAATTGTAAAAATAGCAGTAACACTTAACCAGGGGCCAGAAAATGATACCAGTGTTCCATTGTGAATGTGCCCTCTTGCCATTCACAACCTGGAATCCTGGTCCTGGAAAATTTTGCTTTTTATTTACAGCCTTCTAAGTACATTTCGAGAGCTAGATAATACAGTCTTTGTCAGAGGTACAAGCAGTAAAATATTACTATATAGCTGGCATCTCTGAAGCTACAATATAACCTAATCAAACTGACACAACTGATAAAATACGGTGCTGCAACTCTTGCAAAGTCTTTGCAGCACTGTGAAAGGCTTGACTACAGAATGGTCCCAAGATCAGTATGGTTTTGCCATAAAAACACATCAGTGCCAGGGAACAGTGTCCTCTGTTGCACTGATTTAATGCTCCATGCCAACCCCATTCTCACTGGAAATTGCTCACCAGGGACAACTCAAAAGCGTTCTGCTGCTTTTAAGTAAGAAATCTGAATTAGTGGAAGCTTCAGGTGGAGTTGTACGTTTTCTTTTGCTACCAGAACTCTCTCAGGCCTTTGCATTAATAAAACCGATTGATTCCAAATTTGTTAATTCTGAAAATGGTTTTACCATACTCTCTCGGAGTCTAGTAAGTGGGCTTGGAAAGTGATAGTTGCAGTAGATGCAGCATGATGTAGATGGTGAATCAGAGCTAAAGTCCAGCATGTTGGAGTTGCTTTTTTTGTTTGAAGAAGTAACCTAGAGCTACTTTATAAATGGACCTCCAACCCTAAGTATGCTTCATTTATCACTTATTTTGAACTGATTTTATATTAGATAGCAAAGTATTTCTTCGCATGCAGAGGAAGAGAGGGTTTGGATCTCATACTCACTGTCATTGCACATTTGATGACAGAAAATATTAACTATATCTGTCTTTGAAGTATCTGTGGTGGTGTGGTACAGAGCATCACAGGCATCAATCTTCCTATATAAAAACCATTTAAGAATTTCACTGACCGTTGTAGTTTATTGAGCCCGAAAACTTGTTCAGTAACTACTTAGCTTTTAATCATTTGGGTTTTTTGTCCTCTCTTCTGCCGCTAAGAAGTAACATAAATTTGAATGAAAGATGATTTACAATGTTTTGAAATAACATGGTATATGTTAACTGGTAAGTGTCAAATATCATTAGACCTGATGGGAAGGATGAAAAAGACTGTGTTCTGTGCCATGCGAAAATGTACTGTTTTTAACATGTGCTTGCTGCAAAACTCCTGCTCCAGCAGGTTTCCTACAGCTGCAGGTGATACTAGGGAGCTAGACAAGAAACAGATTTTACTTTTTCAAAGCCGCATCTTTCCTTCTTTCATCTCTTCTCTGCTTATCTCTTGCTGTTGTGCAGACCCCCCTCTAGGAGAAAGATTAAAGAACAATAGGAAAAAACAAAGGAAATAACAAGAATGTTTTATTTTAAAGAAAGCTTTCTCGAGAGTCTCTGCTCTCAAATGCCTACCTTCAGATTTTAATTTTGTTGTTTATTTTTTTGTGTTTAAACACATTCCACTGTCACAAACACTCCTTGTGCCATTTCCAGTGTCAGAAAGGGAAAGCTGGGCCTTCAATTGGTCATGTAAAGGTACAGTTACAAGGAGAATCAGATGGAAGATAAAGTGTTGGGTAAGATTGTCTGTCTGTCTAGCCACCCGCTCATTTATTGTTCGTTTCCATCTGTCTTTGTGTGGCTTCCAAGATTGCATTGTGTTATTTCTCCAAATGCTGTTAAGTGCCAAAGATTCAACTGAGTGCCACACTCAGTGCTACACTGAATTACTTCAAAAAGAAATAGTATTTAGTTATACTGAATTGGGTTTGTCTCCAGCATTTTATATGATTTTTTTTAAAGTACAGTTGTTTATGCATCTGTAGAAGGCTTGTATGACAGGTTTATTGTGTAGCTCATGCTAACCAAAGATGCATTACCTACACCGTAGGACACGTGCTTCAGGTTTTTTCTCTTCAGTGCTCATACCTTTGTCTTGCGAGTTTTTAATCCTTATTATAATTTTACAGTTGGCTTACCTCTTTATACTTTTTTATTTTTTCAAAAAGATTTGTTTAGCAAAATACCTTTAGGTTTTGTTAGCATGGGAATGTAAAGGATTCAATAAGATAGGTTGTATACAGGTTTTAAGGTGACTTTCCTGAATTCTAAGCAGGTCTGGTCGCAATGGTAGATGTTACTTTTGGAAAACATAAACGTCTTGCCTCTGTCTCACCAGCTGGAGCATAGAGATACTAACACTACTCTCCACTGCAAATGGCTGTTTGAAAAGTACAGTTAAACAGTATTAACAGTTGCCTGTTCTATGCACCATGCTGATAGCTTTAAAGTTCTGCAGCCTCAGAAAGTCAAAAAAAATGGTGTTTTTAAGCTGACTTGAGATTTTGTTTGGATAAACACCAGTGTTTTTAATGAAATGTGAAAAACCTGTGCATGTGTTGATATCACAATGCAAAGCCAGTTGTTGGAGCACTGAAACGGCCCAAAAAACCCTGAAGAGATGTCACAGAATCCTGATTAGAATAATGATGGAAATGTCCAGTGAACTGAATGTGCAATGCTAACAATTCCTGAGTATTGAACATGAGATATGGCTACTCTAAAGTTAGACAGCCAGAACTAATGACCAGGTGCTGATGTGAGGAGCTTTTAGGGGGGGGGCTGTGGGAAATGACCCAGGTCAGATCTGCAGCTGAGAGAGGATGTATGTTTTGAAGAAAAGATCAGGAGGTGGAGGTAGGGGCACTTATCTTCAGGTCACCAGAGCAAGATGGTAATTGTAAAGACTTAAAATACAAATTCTGACACCTTTCAACACCTAGATGTGGTTACTGCTTTGCTCTCAGCGTGGTTCTTTTTTAACAGTCCGTTCATTCATTCATCCTTTCTCTTATTTGTCCTGAAATAACAATTGTCTGAATTGGCTGAAAAACTCCACAAAGTTACATAAGATTTTAACAAATTCCCAGCCTTAGGGGAGTAAAAAAATAAATCTTTCTTCTTCTCTATTTCCAGGATCTTTGTCTTCTCTGCTCTTAAGATAGGTGCACTCATTTCCTCTGTTAGCTTTATTTGTGAAATAGTTACATGCTGCTAGGCACTGAATATCAGTGCAGAATCAGCTTGCCTATGGTAGGCCACACAGCCCTGTCAGCAATTGCTACACTGTTGTGAAAAAAAAAAATATATGCAAGTTTTTCTCAAATTTGTCTAAAGACAAACATGTATTTCTTTGTGAAGCTTAAATATGTTACTAGTTTTTTCATTACCATTTTTCACTCACTTGAGCATACTTCTTTATGCAGTAGGCTTGAGCGAAAGCCATTTGGGCAAGAATTATAGGATTAAGAAATGTCGGATTAGAAGCTTCATAGAACAAATTTGTTGGTTTCTCTCTAAGCAATTATTTTATTGGAGTACAAGTGGAAATTCCACAAAACTTCATGCCTGAATTTCTGAAAAGAGTAATTCCATAATGAATCCCATATGTTTTGTAAAAAGAAATAGCTGTCTGTACTCAATTTGCTTCAACAATATGCATTAAAATATTTATTATATATTTGTGGTGGGCACAGATACAACATATATCTTCATGTCTTGTCAATAAATGCTTTTTCTGTTTGAGGGCCAATTTCATGCTATAAGTCTTTCTGAGGTCTGTTGAAATCTTAGCTGACATGTTTTGTTTCCTGCCTTTTTATAATATTTCAGTGGTTTGAGACCTGAATACATTCCTCAGTTTGATTTATTTAGTTATTTTATTTTTAAAGTTGCATGGTCACAGCAGTACTGCTAACGTGTGCAGAGTGAAAAGAAGAGAACCTAGAATTTTTCTTCAACTTATTTTGCAAACTTGGCAGCACCAAGTTGAAACTGATGTTACCATGTTCTGTTCTCCAGATATTCTCAAGGGAATTTCCTGGTGAGGAGTCTCCAGCCTGTGCAAAAATAGCACAACCAGATCCTTTAGGAAAATTGTGTCTAATATCTGCTGAACTCTGACCAGCTGGGTGTGGGAGATGTGATGCTGAAAGTCACTCATTACAGACTAGACTAGTTGCTCTGGCTTCCCTGCCTGTTAAGACACAGTTGTTTTCCCCAACATAGTCAATCCCATCTGCAGAAAATGTTTTCTTGTAGGGTGTCCATCAAGCTATGCAATAGCCAACTTTATCACCATTTTCCTTGTCACCTCTATGTGCAAATGCAGAGATAACTGTACTATCTAGGGTATTCTTATGAGATCCCTTGGGGTAGGACTAATTCCTTAATGACTACCACAAGTTATTCCAGTAGGTCATGGCCATGTAGTGAGACACTGCTCACACTTCCTCTTGCCTTTTTCAGAGAAGAGAATGTTTCTGTTCCGAGAAATGCACTAGATTTTCCTTAAAGTGTTTGTGAAAGAGGAAGAGATAGCCATTACACTATGATGTAGGCTGCTTTTCCAAGCCCACAGTTAGCTGGCAATAAGTACTTGGAAAGGAGTAAGATAAAGTTGTGAAATTGAATCATGGTATCTCAACAGATAGTCACAAGCAGCCTAAATATGATGTGAGTGTATCAAATGTTTGACTTGACTCTGAGAAGAAGATTTATACAGTTATGTTCTACCTTAAAAGGAAATACCTAAATACTTTTCCTAACCTATATCTATACTGCATTAACTTTCAAGTATATACAGTATCTCATTGCCCTCTAAGGTAGATTACTGGTTCTTCTAAGCCAGGAAGCATGTAAAAAATGACAAAAGGGAATAGGCTCCTGTTGAATTTACCAGAACAAGTTGATGAATTGTATGTGAAAAGGGAGGTTGGAAGTATAAATACCTTCTACATCCTCTCCATGACAAGCTACGGAATATTTATTATAAATGGAGACATAAAGCAGGAATAATCTTCCCCATGACCTCTCTGTGACAAACTGGCTTTCTAATTCTTGCTGAGTGCTGATTATTACTTGGCTAACACTCTGAGCTGAAGATGAAGCATGTGCTAAGTTGCAGGAATTTTTACAAACAGGCTGAGCTATTTTCAGAAGGGCAATTTTAAGGACACATTCATGTTTTTACTTGCAGGAGTGTTTTTTCTTAAAGCATATGAGTAGATCCACGTATGTGTAAAACCTTCAAGCGAACTATATGAATGCAATTGCTCATTTATGCATTGTGGTTAGTGCCTCGTTCAATGAAGTAGGTTTGTGAAGTGGGGATTGGAGAGCTTGGCTACATGCTATGAAAGACACTCATGAAACATCTTTCTGAAGGTGTAGAATTGATGAACTTGCTTCAGTTTTTATCAAGGCACAGAGAATGCTGCTGGCAAAGGTAGCTCAGAAATAGGTGTAACATGAAAAAGTAGAGTTAAGAGGTTCTTTGAGGTTTGTCACTTGCTGGAAACATTTCAACCATATTTACGTATAGACCCTCCTCATGGAAGGAAGCAAGGCTCTTGCCTCTTGTAGCAGTGCAGCTGTTGTGCCATGTACTTCTGTACAGTGCTTTCGGAAGGCTAGAGAGAAGAGCTACAGTGAAATCACAGAAAGTTGTTACATTAAAAATTGTGCTATTCTTCATGCAAGGTTTCCCTTAAGCACCACCTTGATGATTTTTACCATGATCTGAGTTAAGCAGCGCAACTTCTAGTCTGTTCTTTGAAGGTGTGAATGCCCTTAAGCAAAGACTCACCAGATCTGTCTGACCATGAGCAGGCCACCTCCTCACCAGACCTGTAACTGTAGCTCTAAGGAGCCAGCCCTTCTAGTGTGCTCTGAGCAGTGTGATGTAGGCTTTGTACTGCTTAGGTTTAACCTGGACACATTTTAATCTAGCAAGCAGGTCAAACCAGCCAGATCTACCTGAACAGTTGTTTTGTTGTTCCATACATTTCCCATTCTGTATGATGTGCTCTTCCAAATCTTGCACCAACCTCTGATCAATTCCTCTTACGCTTGCATAGCAACAAGCCAGAGTTGGGGGACCTCTACAAGCTCTTTCTTCCCATGATTTCAGATGCTGTTAAAGGTAGCCTCTTTGCAGTTTTGTTCCACAGCCCTCTTGATGTGTAGATATAGGAACACAGGACAAAAGGTATAAAATTCTCAGGTCTTACCGATACTGAAGAGCAAGAATAGCACGCTTCTGGCCAGCATTTCTTCTAATAATGTCCAAAAAGTGTATAAAGGAGGGATTTATCATTCATTTTGTAATAAACTAAACACCTGTAACTTGCTTTCAAAGTTTTCCCATATGAGATAAGAGTTTCTCTACAACTTATTCTACCATCTCACCATGCAGTCCGCTGCTTCTGTTCTGAAATTTAGACCACTAGGGGAGATCAGTGGAGGGAATTGTCTCATATGAAGAATGTAAAACATCAAATAGAATGAGCAAACACCTCTTTTAAGTTCTAGATGAGCTGTGGGAAGTTTCTGTGTCTATGAAGTTTCACAGACTGCCTGAATTTAAATCTCCTAAATCTGTGAAAACAGAGAGAATTTTTTTTATTCTTTCAGATCCAATATATGAGACTTTCTCCAAAACCAGATAGGCTTAGCATTGAGCAACACTGACAAGAAAGAAAAGCTATCTGCAAGCCCAGTAGTGTGTTTCTATTGGCTCTGTCATCTAAGCCCTGTGGTATTATCAATGCAAGCATACTGTTAATCCATGTAATGTTATTAAACTAGTAGGTATATCTTAGTTTCTCAGATGGGTCAACATTTCTCCTGTTTTACAAAAAGTGTGACAACTTTGTGTCTCAGAGGTTGTTTTCACTAAAATGGAACAAATCATTTTTTTGCAAGCAAGTCATCCAGCAAATATGCCTTTGAAGCTTTCCTACCTGCAAAGAATCTCAGGCAAGTCAGGTCTGCAGACTAACTTTTGCAAGTGCACACTGCAGTAGTTGGTCTGCTTTCAGTTCCTTGGATCCTTTCAGTTCCTGCCTAGACTTTCCAATAATATGGCAGAGCAGCAGCGTTGGGCAAATTGTCAAATGAATTAACAGAAGTCCTAGAACAAAATTGCCTGAATCTATATAAAGCGTCAGAAGTTATTCATAATATTGTTTCTACAAGCTTAAATTCTTCAATGTCCTTTGGCTATTAATTAGGTACCATATAGGGTGTTTACGAGGTTGTATCAGAACAAAAGGTCGTGGGGGAAAAATAATCTGAATCAGGCTTCACAGGAGAGATGTTTCTCCATAGCAGATGTCTATAAATGTGCAGTATTCATCCACTTTGCTGGAACAGAGGTCAAATACTTTCAGGAAAGGACCCCCAGACATATGATGGGAACACACAATCAAACTACTCCAGGGAACTGGGGTATTCTGAAGGACTGTTTTTAGGGATTGTCACTGAAAAGATTGTAATCACATAATGTAGAAATCAGTGCCATATGGGTATTACCTCAAAGAAGAACACGTAGCATACCTTTAACATTTCTGACATAAAGGTAATGTATTTTACAGATTTGCAAGTGCAGAGAAGCAATACCTGCTGCATAGTCTGATAGGGATGGATTTTACTCAGACTTCAAGTCTAACTGCAGCGGAAGGTCTACGTTCCATGATGTAAGTCTCTCCAGTTGTGAAAGTGAGCTGACACTAGGACTTAACCCCTCTTAACCTCTAAGGAAGGCAATGAGTTCTGAGTTTGTATTCCAGTTGCTGGGCTGGTGGTGATCTGCTTGTGTCTGTGGGAGGATAAAGGGGCTATAACTCTTATCTGGAATGAATAAATACTGTTTCTCCTCCTCCACAGATTTCATGTGGAACCTTTGTGCTTATGTTCAGCTTCTACACAGGACACCGTATGTGCAGGCTAGCTTTTCCTGAGGGATAAAAAAAAAGAAAAAAAATAGCACCAGTCCCACATGTCTGAGGAATTCCAGACCTGGAACTCTGAGCCTGGATAGCAGTACATTCTTAAGGAGAAGTTGAGATGGAAGAGCAGCAACCAGTATGAAAGGGAAAGGGGAGGCCGGGAGCACAGGGTGCAATCTCGGAGCAACTGAGCTTTTTGTAGTGAGCTGAGCTGTCTGAGGATAGGAAGATTTTGAGTGAGTCCTAAGGAAAATCATCTGACCCTCCTGAGGGAGATTTCTTTTTTCTTGCAATTATTTTTTGTGTGTTGAGGATAGTTAATTAGTCATGTAGAGTCAGTGTTTCTGAGAGGAATTCAAAGTGCACTCATAGCTATTTTTAGTATATTATTACATTGTTGTTCTTGGGGATTACACACATTGCAAACCTGTAAGAACAAAGAAACTTTATGTCCAGGCTGCATCAGTGTTTTGGGATTGACATGACCTGCAGCTATGGCAGTTCTCCGTATCTGATTTTTGGGAGGCAGTAAAGATCTAAGTCGAAATTACATAGCACCCTGAGCCCAGTATCAGCAGCAGAGTTTAATTGTTTCTTCTTTACCTACTCACTCCTCCAGCACACCCCGCTCCCAGCTATTCTGGGGCATATTAATGTTAGATGAAACTTTGGAAAACTGTGGTTTTGATAAGATTACTCACTGGTGTCTAAATTTTTTATTTCGGCTGATTTTTTTTTTTTTTAATTATCGCAGTTATAAAAAGATACAATCTGGGAGCTTTCTTCTCTCAAGTGGTCCTTGTAGCAAAAAGTAATTTAGCAAGAAGTGGTTAATAGGTAACTGCTGGACTGATGAGGTGCCAATTTTGTCTGCTTCATTATAATTCCACATATTCTGGGTCTTTCTAACACGGGGATAAAGTTGCATGTTGTGGCTCTGTGAACATCCAGAGCACTAGCACAGGTACGAGACCGTAAGTGCGTAACTTTGTCAGAGGTCTCCCTGGAATAACTTTGCAAAGGAAACTCAGAAAGCATACCTGAATGTTCTTCTGTGGAACCTTATGCCTGAAGGCTCTTTTCCCTTCCTTTTCTTTCATAGCTAGAATTTAGTACACACAGTTAGCAAATGCACGTGCTATTCCTGATACAAATTGGACCTGAGTTCTCTTGTCTTACTCAAAAAAATTCATGTTATTTTCACAACCACATTCAAATTTGGGTTAGCAGAAATGATAGAATACAAACGCACTGGTGAAGTAGGCTCTCTTTGTGGATTTCCTGGGGCAATTCTAAGGTTCTCTTCCTCTGGACTTTGCCCCTTTTCAAATATTGCATGGTGTCATGATTTTCAGTCAACAGTAATGTTTTGATTTAGAAGGGAGTACATAGGAAATACCTAGGGTGAATATGTATTTTTGTATATAAACATGCACATATACTTGCTCCAAAACAAAATTTTGACATTCACGTAACCCTCGGACATCTTTTCTAATATCTGAGCTCTCACTCAAACACTCATTTCTAGAATCATAAAGGGTTGAAGAATCTCTTCTCACAGCTGTTAAGTAATGGAAGAGCCCTTCTGCTGTGCTACTGCTGCATTAACTGAGGCAAAAAACCCTATGAAATGCATTGCTACGTTTAGCCCTGTGTGAGCACTGTATTTGTAGTGTAGCTGCAGTCTCTATAAGAGTTCACTGAATTTCTTCCAGCTCCTGTTTCCTCACCGAACTCACTAGGTGGCTGTCTAAGAACACACATCTTCTTTGACTTGCTGAAGCACAGCTCTTTGGCTGCTGTGCCGTTCTCTGATCTCACGCTGGAGAGCACCCTCTCATCAGCCACAGCAGGGACCAGCTGCAAGGTCTGAGCTGGGGGAAGCCAGCCCCACACGTGTTGTACCCCAGATCCCTTTGATTAAGCCAGTTTAGTTCTCCAAGGCCGAATTAACTATTTATATCCACTAAGTCCAAGCATCGCAACGCCAGTTTTTCTAATTCTATGCAGCATTCGAAGGATTTAGGTAAAACCAGGGAACGAGGTAGGCTGTGTGTAACTAAGGCTAGTTTGTTCTTCCAGTAAGCTAGAGGAGTGAGGCAAAGCAGCTTCCAGAATCTGGAAATTGTGGTTTGTATGTGAGGGAATAGACTGAGAAAAAAATATAAACTGTTCAGTTAACATCCTTCTTGTTAAAGTCGTTATTACCAGATGTGACTTGAGTTTGGCTTGTATGCACTGATTTGTATGGCTATGAATCCTCTAACTTAAGGGAAATTATTTCTGATTGAGACAAAAATTGGACCCCAAGGCTCAGGCTGAGCTGAACTTTGGGCATGTATCTCAGTTTTGCAATGCTTTTCATTGGAAACCTTGACTTACGAAGGAAAGTATGCATGGATCTATCTCCAGTCCATGTGTCATCCTATTGTCTACAGTACTGCAGAACAGAAAGCAGGGAATAAGACCACACAGGAATAGATCTCTCTACAGCACCTCAGAGTCTGACATGGCTTGTGTTACTCTTCTACCCCAGAAAGACAAGGTAGGGAATAGGCAGTATCTCGTCTCCTTGCCTGAATGGGATTGCAGCAAAGCTGAGCCGGCACCTGGCTGGGAGTGACCTGACTTGCTTGTGCATGGAGAAACAAAGGGGAGGGTGGGAGATTAGTAGGGAATATAAATATTATGTGTACTTATTCAGTTTTTTCCCATCACTGTGTTTTCAACAGGATACTTACATTCCATGAAACAATAATTTTTCTCTTAGTTTAGCCGTGTTGAAAAACCTAGATTTACCTGACACTTTAATAATTTTCAGTTGGAAACACTGAAACAAGATACTTAGTCTGAGGGCTGGGTCAACTCCGTATCTTCCAGAAAATCTCAGACTGTGAAATAGTTTGTTTCCTGTCATCAGGACACAAAACACTGATGTACAACTCTCTAGTGCCTTCTGGGAATTGTAATTCGGTTGTTCTCTGCCCAGGTCTGGTATTTTTTTGGCACCTTGCAACTACATGATACCTTTTTCATGTGAAGATAAATGCGTAGTTTTAAGCCTTTTTTTGTCATAAATCTTAATTTGCATATTGCAAGTTTAGCTGAAATAATAACAAATTGCCAAAAATGTTTTTGCCTGGCTGTCAGGCGAGTATGAAACCTAACATTCTTGGCTCAGAATCTGTGAGATTAATACAAAATGCTAAAACATGATACTGGAGCTGATCAAACCATGCAACCTATACCTGAGGGGAATTCTTCTCATGGAATTCATAAAAATGTCCTTATTTTCTCTTGATTAGATGTGACTTTTAAGGTTTAAACGGAAAGCAGCAACTTGTACATGGACAGCAGTGGTAGCTTTACTGTTCCAAAGCCATAACTTTTAATCAGTGTAGTTCCCTGTCAGAGTGGATTACCCCAAGACACTTCACAACCCACTTTGCTCCCCACCCCTCGATGGCTGGAGGGAGGGGCTCTGGAACAGGAGGAGAGAAGCCATGAAAAAGGGGATGCAATTGTCCGAGAGAGACAGAGCTGTGTGCCAAAATGTCTGAAGGTTTCAGGACTGTGTGATTCTCACATTATTGGTACTTTATTTTTTAATTGACTGCTGTGTTTCAAAAGACAAATCCGCTGTTAGCCTTCCTCTTCTATATAGTTAGTATGCCACAGTAACACAATTTGGAAACTGAGGTGTAAACTGTCCTTTCAGAGAGTCCTGTGGTAGCTGAAGGATGCTGGCTGGGATCCAGCGGGTAGGCATGAGGCTTAGGAACTTAATAAGAAGTTCAGGGAAGAGCATTTACAAAAGCAAGGACCAAGAACAACCCAGTTCTTGAAGTACTCTGTTCTTGGGCGAAGTGTGATTGGTGTAATGTAGGAAGCTGGGGAACTACTTTACCTGGTTGTTTCCTGAATAAGAAGTTATAGCAGGTATGAGATAGTTTGGGTTTTTTTTCCACCTTAATGAATTTCTTTATATTAAAAAGAGATAGATTCTGTCACCTTACAGCAGACTTGATAAAAAAGGTGAAGTTCTCAAAACCTGGTAATTCACAGAAGATTGTAGAAGAGTTTTAAATATGTGCAGTAATACTAGGAGTGTATTTGAAAATGTCTAGATGAGAAAAAAATCCTCCTTCTTGACCATAGATTTAGTACTGATGTGAAAAAAGAGTGAGCAAATCATTCGACCAAGAACAAGAGAGTATCAGCAAATCCTGTATAGGATCTCATCTCCGCTTTTTGTAAGTCAGAAGACAAATCCTCTTCTATATTATGTTTCCAAGTTACACTTGAAGATGAAAAAAACATTCTTGGCTCCTGCTGAAGACCAGCAGAAGCACTGAGGAGTGGGTCAAACTCAATGCAGTGCAAATACTGTGCAACAAACACAAATCAGCCTGGCTTCCCCTCACCCTCGCATTTGTTTATCAAAACAGGTCAAAGCTCAGAAGCTTGGTAATCCCAAACTCTAAGATCTAGCTCTGGCATCAGCCCTCACCTATTGTATAAATATAAGCACTTTGGTGAACTTCTGGCTTCTCAGCTACTTAGTCCAGATGAAGATTTTTTCACCAGTGCTCACAGACAACCCGCAACACTGCAGTGTGTCAGGGAGGTACAGAGGCTTTCGTTCTAACATACAAGCAGAAATATGACTCTTGAAACTGAGCAAGATCCTCAAAAATGTGTAAGCTCTAGGGCAGAGTCCCTGTGCTAAGGAATAAATCAAATGGCTGATGAGTGTGCCGGGTGTTGAATGTGTCTACCCAAGAGTTGCACTGGTATGCTCTTGAATCGGGGTGCCTGATGTATCATAGGGCTGGTGTAGATCAGTAGACTGACACTTGAGGAAGCCACAGGCTTATCTGAACAGTAAGCTTATAACAAGTTCATGATTTCATTGCAAATTCCATTGCAACTGAGAAACAGCAACAAAAAAGCGTCAGCATTAGCTGTTAAGTGCCCACAAGACCTGAGGCCAATTCAAGTTCAGAACACAGTATGACAGATGTGTAACACAACAGCTCTTATACAATCTGACCTTCACACAGAAGAGCTGAATGCTTTTTAAATTAGATGTTCCAGTTTGTTTATGTACAATTTTGGTTTTGCAACTAGCATTTTAGAAGTGGACACCAAAACCCTCAAAATTAACTTGTGGTAAATGATACACTTTTAAAAATTATATACTATATTTAATTGGAGAGAGCCGTGCTTACAGCCTGTTATTGTCTGAGTTGGTTGACTTTGTGCCACACACCAGCAAAGACAAGAACGAGTAAGTCGTGGTAGTTCTGGGCAGTTTGGCATCTGCAATGTACTTTTACGGTCTAAGCTGATGAGCTTTCTGCTGACAGGCAAGAAATGAAATATTCTGATCCATTTAAAATATTATCTATCAATGGAGGGTGATGTACAGTTAAAGTAAATTCTTTGAAAGTTTAAATTCCTTTAATGGACTTTGAAGTAGAATATCTTTTTTTTGGAGAGTCAAATAATGATTTATATATTGAATCTTAGCTAATGATAGTGACATATCATTAATACAATGAATAATCTGTGAGCACTTTCTGCGGAGTTTATTTGTTTCATTGGGGCAAAAAATCAGTGAGATGATCTGTTTGATGAGCTGTTTTGATATTAAAAATTCTGCCTTCAGCTTCTTCTATTAGACAGATCTAATTCAGATATTATAGTGATATGAGAAGGTGAAGATCCTAAAGAAGGAGTTCTTGTGTATGTTTTTCTCTGAAATTTGTTTGCTTCTCATAGGTAAGAACTTCATAAGTAAACATTTCCACTATAAACCCTTTCATACTCTTTTTGAATGAGCTTTTGTTTTAGCTGTCATATGTTATTATGAAAGAATTAGTGAATACTATCACAACAGATCATAACAAATCCATGCCTGGCAGCCTAAGTCACCTAAGGGATACTAGAGGTCTATCTTAGGTTGCAGTAGGCACACAACAGTGTTAAGGCTGAAATGTGCAGTGACAATAGCTTGATTTAATGCTTAGAATGTAAGCCTGGAAGTTCAGGCTTAGCTGAAGGCTCCTGCCTCCATTGGCAGAATCTAGAAATTAAAATGGGTTCTATTCATGTTTGAATGCCTGTAATTGAACAGAAGGTACACAAAGTATTTAGTAGGTTGAAGTATAGGTCCCATAATAGATTATTTTCTTCTTTCACAGAGCTAGAACTAGCATGAGGAAACTGCTTTTGATGTTACTACATTGTGTTGTGGATTGAGAAATTCAGGTTGTGTCTCTAGCTCAGCCCAGCTGGGACATTCAGGCTGTTTCTGCCCCAGTATCTCTCATGGAAGACGAGTGCGCTGCTTCTCTTGGCCCTGCCCGGTGCCTGTTGGCTGTTAGAAGGCCGACAGGCGCTTTCAGCCAGAGTGTGCTTCTGAGTACCTCTGCCCAGGGCAGGGGCAGTGACTTCCCATGGGCAGCGCAATGCAAATGCTGCAAATACCAGCCCGCAGCTGGGCTATCTGCAGTGCAAGGCTGAGTCAATACGGCCCCGCAACCTGCCTGTTCTTGTGAGAAGCAAGTGTTATGTGTAAGCTGCAAGCTGAAATCTTCATAGTGTGCTACACGTCGAAGGACACGTTCCAGTCTAGTTTGGGCCTGGATTTGCTCTGAAGAGCAGGGAATGCAGAATATCTGTGATAGTGGTGCACAGTGTACAGGAAGCAAAAAGGAGGTTCTGCTTGATTTCGCTGATACTCATGCAATACTGGCTGGGAGGTATTTAAGGTATTATTAAGCAGCTGCATCTTCTTATTTCAGAACTCTTTGACAGAAAGAAGACTTAGTGCCTTGCCTCACTCACATCTGTAGTCCCCAATAACCACAAGGCTAACAGTTCGAGTGTATTGCTTTCCTCTCATGACAATCACCATCTCGGTTGGGACTCAGCATTTGGCACATCTCATTTTTTATTCATTCCACTGTATTCCAGCTTCCCTAGTGCCTTTCTCCTCTACTATCCTCTCACACCTCAGCAATGCTCAGCGTTTGCTTTCGAAACAGAGTAAAGATAAGTTCCTCAGTATGGCTCTTTCAGATCATCTTATCTGCACGGAGCCACCTTTGAAATGTTTTGCAATGTCCGGACAGACAGTGAGCCATGAGCAACACTTTTTTCTCCTAATGACAATGAGCTCACTGTTAACATATTCTTTTCCTATTGTCTCTTGTTGTGTGCGCAGGACTGTAAGCTTCTCGTGACAAGTGTGTACAGTGTTGTACACAATGGGATCCCAGCAACTCAGTAGGGTTGGAGTTCTATTGCAATCGAAATAATAATGTTAATTTATTCTATTGATGCTTTTGAATAGGATTTGCTGAAAAATAAAGGAAATATGGGATATGGATCATGTTACCATAAAACCACATGCAGTGAAGTGTTCATCTGTCTCCAACATTTCATGTCTTCTGGGCATCTGAGATAGTTGATTTTGATTTACACAATCAAGCCATTCATTAAGTATCTGTTTGAGTTTTAGGCAGATGCATCCTCTACCTGAGTGATGAAATCTGACTACAGGAAATGGAGCTATTCCGTTGTGAAAAGACCCCATTCTCCTTTATAAAAAGTGAGCCTTGAAGCAATGTACTTCTAGAGAACTGCCAAGCTTTGTATACCAAATATCATTTAAGGGCTCAGCAATAAAACAGTTGTGGACTTGGGGTTGATCCAACCACACAATAGCACATCTTTATGCAATATTTCCTCTTTCAACATCCATCTCCAACCCTGTAATTCACTGACAACTGTCAGTTTATTTTAATTCCTAAATTCTAGTACGAAACAGCAGAAAGCAGTTTAGAGTCTGAACTCTTGTGTGGCCATATTAATTATTTAAATCACTAGTCCAAATCATGTTCAAAAGAGCGCTTGCTGGGAATCCTTCAGGAGCAGACTGATATATTGCTTATTATCACCTACTAGATTACACTGTAACTCAGAAGCGTGCTCAGTATTTCCTAACAATAAGACTTCATATAGCTTGTTGTCAGAGAACTGAGTGATGGTGGATGAAGGAAAAAGCAGTGATTATATGTTAGAGAATATATACATGAAATGATGCGGTGAATTGGTTTAGTTCCCATGTCAGGGATTGGCTTGGAAACTTCTTAGCTGAGTCATTTTAAAAAAAAAAATATCCCCAGGCAGATAGGAGAGGCGGTAAGACCTAATGCATTGTTGAAGGAGGCTTCTTATCACACAAACCACCTTCCACTGCCTTTGCAGAGAGAAGCGATAGGTCAGTTTTGTCTTGCACGTGTGTAGGGGGGCAACTGTATATTTGTGTATTTTAGCTTGTGTTGTTATGAAAATAAACCCATGAAGTTATGTCCATTTTGCCTTTTTACGCCTGAAATGGGCACAGTCTAAACCAGTTGCTTCATTGGTGGGTTACTCATTCAAATGAGAAACATCTCCTGCTCTTAATAGACAACTACAATATATTCACTCTGTTGAATAACTGGCCATGCATTCCTCACTTGCCAGTATAATGGGACCTTCAAAAGTAGAGGAGTTTCACATGACCTTAGCACATACGCCTGGCTTTGAGCGCCTGAAAGGAATGACCTCCATCCCATTCATCATAATGGCTTGTTAACACTCAAATCCAGTGTTTTGAGGGTTCCCTGCCAATATTAACCCGTACGAGCCCTGAACGGTAGGGGCATGCTTAGGCAGAGAGGTCACACTTAGTTGGGGTGGCTAGATTTCCACTGCCCCAAAGAACTGGCTTATCTTGTGGGCAGCTTTTGTCACTAACCCTCCACAGAATGGGCACAGGCTCCGAGCCATAGGCGTTAATTAGCGCGTTACGTAGCAGAAGAAAACAGGCTCATGTTTTACTTAAGGATACTACGGGGCAATGACACAAATGCAAATGAATGCATCCACTAGTTATATTATTTGACATTTACTTATAGTCTCCATATTTTATTCATGAATTTTACAATTCCAAATACAATGAAACAGTTAGAGTACTTTATTACAAAGCTTATAAAATAATTAAATATTACACTTATATTTTTTGCTTTTTTTACACCATAATTCATACTTTGTGACACTACTGTTTTCTTTCCTCAGTTGTCACTTAAGGAAGTGAGCAAAGAAATATAAAGGAAAAGCTATGCATTAATAAATTAATTATTTTACATCAAATAATAAAAAGAACACAATTATAAAAACAAAACAAAACCTTGTAGTTTTCCTAGAAAAAAAGGTTAAAATTACACAATGTCCAATATCAAGACAGAGCGGTGTAGGCTGAGATATGTTTCCAATCATCATTTCTTAAAGTTTCAGAGAATACATGTTTTTAACCTAAATTGCTGCAGGAGGAACTGCTAATTTTAAGTGACCACTGTCTGGCATTAGTGCTGAGCTGGCTAATCTTGTGCTGAAATGATACTTTAAAAAAAACAGTAAAACTGAACTACATTCATCAAACAAAGTTGTGGGATTGGGAGGAATTAGATAAATATGTTCCTCGTAGGCACTCCCCATAAAATTACAGTAGAACACAGCTCTGTCTCGGAATGGGTTTGGCAAATAGGTTGGGTATTTCTTCAATGCAGAAACTTCTTAAATTGTACCATTTGATGTGTGGTGTCACCAAACATCTCAATACTGAATGATTACAGGTATCGTTCTGTTTACGTTTCTGTTGTTTGCTGGTGGATTCTGAGCTAAACGTTAGGAGAATGTATAAAAATAGAATTGACTTTATTTGGTTAGAGTAAATTACCCACTTATCTTTTTAATTTATTTTTCATATAAACTGTGTGAATAAATAACTATTTAGAAAAGTTTAGCATGAATTAATGGACTGTAATATTCTTGTTATTTACTTTGGGTAATGGATGAATCGAAATTTGCAGAGAGATCTGAGATTAGAAGGAAGACATTCTTCAGTATCTTGGCATTCAAACAACCTAGCTTCTGAAAAAACTACTTTAAAATATCAAGTTTAAAATTTAAAATTAGATATCTAATGAGCTTAGAAAGTTGAAAACATAACCACTGATTTCACTAAATCTGAGTTTCATGAGTTAGTTGAAATATGAAATTCTATTTTACTTGTAACACAGCAATATTAAAAGTCCAAATATTTCTAGGAATACATTTCAAGTTACTAGTTAACCACCTCTGAGTTTCTACACAAAGCAGAAAATGAATTCTTCAAAATAACAAAAACATTAGCATGATGCAAAACTTGCTTTTCCAGCAGCAAGTCTAACAGAGAAGCACCATTTATCTTTGTAGTGCACTATTTACTTCTTGTGGTCACGCATGTGACACTGCCTTCTCCAGACAACAGGCGTTTGAATGTCTTTCTGTGGCAGCAAACAGCTCCTTACCCTGGGACAACAGAATCATAAACAAAGTATGAAAGGAACCGCTTTTGATAGTGTGATCTGTCATGCTGCCACGCTGTAACCTTCCTCCTCGAACTCCCAATCTCTTTTGCTTTGCTTTCTGGTAAATTAGCCAGAAGAGCCTTCCTTGCCTTAATTTCTTCCTCATAACGTATGACAGTGCAAAATGACACTTTTAAAGAAAGAACTGTCCCTCGAGTCTCAGTGTTCAAGTGATCCATAGTACCCTGTACTTTAGTGAGGTCAGCAAATAATGAAAAAAAGAAACATTCCTTTTTCAGCATCTATCCAACAATTACTGCACCTCCGACATTCCCTTAGAAAATTGTCTCTTCCATCAGTGGTTTATGTGGCACCATGTCTTGCCTCAAAGCAAAGTTAATTCCAATATAAATTGAAGAAGACAATCCTGTCACTGAAGGGTTCAGATAACACGCTGCTATCAGTTCTTCTTTGTGCATGATTTACAACATTGCTTGCCATAAAATTTGTGGTTACAGACACCATGCTGGGGTACCAGATGACACCAAGTGAAGAAATCCACACAAGAAGGATCATCTGAAGGAGACAAATCCAAGCAATCCAGTCAGACTGTGTTTTAGCAAGTCTACACATCAGGCAGTAGCTCTGCACACCTGTATGCTTTTGGCAATATTAAAAAGAAGATGGGTGACTCAATTAAAAGAATAGGAACAATTAACTAGCTGTCATCTCCAAAATGCTAGTTTGTTTTTTGATTTGTTGTTGAGATGTTTAATATATTAAGAGATCAGATTTGTTAATTTGATAGAGATAGAGCTAATATAATAGGAGGGTCAGAGGCTAAAGGAATTAAAAAAATTAGAGCATGCTTTGAAGTTCAGAAAACCAGGAGGAAGTGCCACTGTAGAGGATAAAAAAGTTATCTGTGTTTGTAATCTGCTTACAAAGGTGGTTCTGAAAGCAGGTACCTGTCCAAATGAACCCACTCCATGCTGGATGCTGCTTGTTGCCACCCACATCCCGTGGAGTTCACTTGCACCTCAGAGCAGTGTTGGCTTCGAGTGTATCCGCATGTACACCCGAAACACACGGAGATCTGAACGTGTGCACGCGTGTGCACAGAGTGCTCTGCTATGTGTTTGCATCCCAACGCTTTCTAGGGGGACTTATTTCTCTCTGACTATGCAGGCAGCCTCAGAAATCGCTCTTTTTAGACAGTTCAGTTAGGTGGCATGAATCAGGCTTTTAGGACTCTGATTATGCCATCTTAATTAACTGCAATGGGAAAGAGACAGGCTGACAGTGCTTAGTTCTGAAACGCTCAGCTTTTAATTACAAATACAAATAAACCATACTTTTCAATTAAGATTTTATTTCCCTTAAATTTATGTACAGATCATTTTTACACACAGCCCAGTTGCTTTAAAAACATTTCATAGCTGCTCCTTTCTACAGTTTTGCAGTGGATGCTTTATGTGTCTTTAAAAGAGCAGTGTGATGATTCATATGGATGATTTATAAACAAATTCACCACGTCTGAGAGTGCAGTAAGACATTTAAATGAGCTTTAGCAAAATTTATAGCTAAACTGAAATCTCCTGTGAGCATGGGAAAAGATTCCATTCGACTCTCAGAACTACTGTTTACATGGACAATAAAAGGAATTTACAAGGAGACAGTGAAGAAAAATCTAGCCACCGTTGTCTGCGTTCTCAGATCAGCTAAGCTGAGTCACAGAAGATAAATGCTCCCTCCCCTAGCAAAAACAACTACTTCGTATCCTGTGGGCCAGGAATCTTCTCTGTCTCTCTGAAGAAAATTCTTTTGATTAGTCACCACTTTGCTTTCTTTGATTTCCTTTTATATAATGGCAAAAGTGATTTTGTATGCCTTTATTTGAAAGCATAAGAAAATATTATAGTAATTTTTTTAAAAGATGCCAGTTTATTCCTCAGATTTTAAAAACATAAACCTATGTGTAAATGCTTAATTTCATATAAAGAAAATGCCATCCTTGAACAAAGTGTTGCCCAGGAACTAGTAAGCTCAGTACTGACCTGCAGCCTTCCCGCTCCACAGCGCTGCCTTTCTATTCTGAATTGTCAGTAGGGATGTAACTGGGAGTTCAGCACCAGCTTTCACCTTTATCTACTTACTGCCCATGACAGAATTTGCTGCCGGAAGGACCCAAAGCAGACAACAGACGAAAAACATGCACAGCACAAAGCAAGGGAAGCTGTTCTGATTAAGTCAGGAAGAAGCCCTCCTGCCATGGAAGGGTAAATTTTCAAAAATTACAAATTACTGTTTAAAAAAAAATAATAAGCACAGAGGAGGCAATGCTAATAAATCTTTATGCCCCTTTTGAAGATCAGAGTGCAATGCTAACATTACAGAAGTACGCCTGAAAATTTTACTCTTGGGACCTAATCCAAAGACCATTGGAATGAACACAAAGAGTCCCACGGACTTCAATGGGTGTGGATTGGGCTGTCAGTTCCTTATTTCTATTTACTCAAGTATTTATATGTTGTTTTAATTTTTGATTAATTTTCAGCAGCTGGATTTACTAGGAGTTATGGTGACCGTAACTGCATCTAACAGAGGGATGGAAATGACCCAGTTTGACTAGGCAAGTGTGTAAACCCTCCCTAAAACATTAGTTTCTTGACTATGATCACTGAGCTGGAGCTGCATGGCTGATGATAGAGACTGATTTGCTTCAATGTGATTCCAGCACAGCTGGTTCCCCCTCTTTTTGCTGTTTTAAACAGAAAGTTAGAGAACAGTGAAGAGATAATTGATCTCTAGAGCCTGACGACCCAGTTACAATAAAGGGGAAAGGGCTCCTGCAGATGTGAGGAGTGAGAGAAACAGGCCAAGGCCAAAATTAATAACAGGCATTGCTCCAGACATGACATGTAGCAGAGGAAGGCAAGGGTGAAAGAAAAGTGCTTGCTGTATCGTGATAGAAAAGGATGTAATACAGAAACTTCAAAGTACAGCAGAACTTTTTGGGAAGGTTAATTTGAAGTCTTAGGAACATTTGCGTATAAAACCAGCAGAACTATTTACTTTTCCCTTTTAGGACCATTCCATCTTTATATCCTTGTTTGGATTCACGTTCCCTGCTATATCAGTTTGATACCCTGCACGCCTGGAGTTGAAGCAGCAGACTGGTCTGCTAAGATATCACTGGGTGTTACAGGGTTTCTGTGCACAGCGAAGGGCAGGATCGGTACAGAAGAGGGGGGTGGTTGGCAAATGTCAATTTACAAGGAGCAGAGCTAGAGCTTGACCTTTGCTCCCAACTCTGTTACCACCTTTCTCTTGCAATCCAGCCTAGGTTTTATAGCGGTTACTTTAAGCTCACACTTTTAAAATGGTAATGAGACAGTTAATGTACAGTATTTTGAAAGTTAATGTTTAAAGTGGTTTAGCATACCTAGATAACTAGCCTTATATTGGACAAACCTAGACTTCCATGAGTTTTTTGCCCACAATTAAGAAGGAGCCACAAACTCTAACCAGCTTGTAAGCAAATATATGGGATAAGGCTAATGCACCGCCCTCCTTCCATGGTGGTTCTGAGAGAATTGCCCTTCCATCATTCAGCAAAACCCTTGCTCTGCCTGCTCCTCTAGAATTGCAAAACACACTGAAGAAGTGGAGACATACGGGTGAGGACAGAGCTTAACTTCATGTTCCCTGACCGCACATCATACACATGACAGCAGTATGGAGAGAAGTACATTTAGACAAAGCATTTTTGGACTCCCAGGATATGGGTGCAATCTGAGGCGTGGACAGACCTCAAAAGACTAAAAATAAATGGCAATTTCTTATTGCTTAGTTCAAAAGTCGCTATTTTTAATGATAAAACAATACCAGCATAGGATGCTTCTGTGTTATGCAACAAGACAGTATGAAGATGCAGCTCAGAACCAAAAGGTGTAACTTATGAATGAACTTTTTTAACATATCCCATTTTTAAAATCTGTGTCAGTTATACTTTCAGGTCTGCTCTAAGAGGGTTCACTTTGAGAAGAGAAATGCTGTAGTATCAGAGAGTAACTGTAAAGCTGGAAATTCTGGGGAAAAAAGTAGTTTATGAAGGAATATGTCAAATGCTAATCTTCAGTGGGTGTAACTGAAAAAGGTGATTTCTTTGCTGGGTGTAGACTTCTAAGCAACCAACCCCACTGCAGCGTGTAGTGCTGAGTTTTACCTCTTTTCACAGGGACTGGGCAGAAGTTAGTATTGCAAGCTCTCAGGACTGCTGGTTTCTGCTGGGGCAAGCACCCAGGAGCTGGTCTTCCTTGGCGCAGACACTGTACACTGCGGGTTTGCACTCCCCCTCCACATGTTACTGTACACTGTAGGGAGGAAAAAAAGTAAAAGCCATCTTTCATTCCAGAGACTCTCTAGGAGACTATGAAAGCCAAAGGAGTAACTTTCAGGGGCTTTGGATGAGACTTTCAAAGCAAGAGAAGTCAGGATTGGATGTGTTGCTGTTCAGCAAGCCCCATCAGGACGGACTTTTCAAAGATGTGCGCATCTGTTCTCCCTTCTGAAAGTCTGGTTATTTAAGGACTCCATTGAAAATTTGGTTTCTTACTTAGGTATCGAGACAGAAACTGAACATTTTAGAAAACCTGTTTCTGATTGTCTGCACTGATTTCTTTTGAACTCTGAGCCTCTGGGCCCAATCCTGCTGTCTGAACAAAGATGAAACTCCCATTGGAACCATAATTATGGCAGTATCTGGGGGAAAACACTGCGTTTGCAGGAAGATCTATGAAGTATTTTAAAATGAGTAAGCCTTTTACTTGTATGTGTTTCATGAAAAGTTGTCTTTAAGATAAATGTGATCATTTCCATCTGATTACAATTGTCAGGCATACATTGTTCATGTAAATGTTACTAAATGAGTGTGTGTTTCACTGATATGTGACTCATAAAGTAGATAAGTTCCAGAAATACAGAAGCTTGTTTGCAAGAATGTAGAAACAAATACAGACTGATCCCGTAATTAATCATAACATTTAGGGAATTCTGGGCAATTTGTGCAGATGCTCAAATACACCGTGCATATAGCTGTGTAATAGTTCAACCACAGTGCAGTTTGAAGAAGCCTGAGAAGAAAGGGTTGGAAGAAGTGGGGAATGTAGTGCCTCTCAAACATGAATAACAATTTTAGGAGACATTCTTCAGTTTCAAGACAAAGAAATGAGCTGCACCAAAGTACATGATGGATGTGGACCAGCCGCATCATGTTTCAGTGGCTGAGTAGTGCAACCTTCCTTAGGGAATGTCTACGTGCAGGAGACACCCATGGACTATTAGCACTGCAGGTATCTCCTCCATAGTATTGGACATTTGGCTACAGCACAACGTAAGACTAGAGGTAGCTTTAATCTAGCTTCCTTGGACTCACATTGCCATAGTCACAGGGGTGTGTTCTTCAGTGCTCTCTGATCCCAGCACTGCAGTGGCACCTCCTGATTACAGTGGGTACGTTGTCTGAGAGTCAGCAGTTACATTGCAGCTGTTTTGTTCTTTAATGCTGGGTACTGAAAAGCACTAGGGGATGCTGCTTGAGCTACTGTGTAGAGAAACTCACTCCTTTTGTAAATTCCATAAAAGTCAAGTCGTGAAATAATGCTAGAGAAAGAGTGCTAGCCAGGACAGGGAGAGAACGGTGAGGAAGTTTCCCATTCCTACCTGCTGCCAGGGTGAGGAATACCAGCCAGACATCACGTTATACAAGGTTTGCGAAGGACAGGCTCCCTTGTTACAAGCTTGTTCCAGGTCGGTGTTTGGTTTCTTGATGTTTCTACATCTTCTCTGAGGAAAGGTGATCAATTTCCCATGGATGCTTTTCTCACCGCATTTTAGTTCTCGCTTTTGTACACCTGGGCCGCAGGAGGCTGAGCACTGCAAAGGCAAAGTACTCCTTTTAAATCTGTAGAAATATATTCAGATAAAGGAGAATGTGCTATATGCAAGAGACTCCAAATTAAGCTAAACTGCAAAAAAATGTAACTAAAACTATAAAATCCACATTCTGTAATGTGTAAACTGAAATATGAATTGAAGTCAGCAAAAGTCCTGAAAAACAGGGACCCGTGCATGCATGTAGCTACATCTGGATGTAAAGAACTGTGTTTTCCTAGCAGCTTGCCTAGAACACCAGATTTTCAAAAGACAGCTCAGCTTTCCGCCCCCCATGTGATTTGTGTGTGTGTGTGTCCCCCTCAGTTGACATATCCAAGAGCAAGGCAGTGAGCCATGTAACCACACCACTTTACCTCACTCCAGGAAGAAATCACCCACTGGAGTCGGTCATTTTTGGGGCAGCGTCCGAGCACGCAGGTCTGCTGGGATTCAGGTTTATGGTCTCTGCTGCACATACTGTCAGGCAAGATTTCAACCTTGGGAGAACCAGTACTTTTGCAGTAGACATCCCGTTTCTTAACACCTCTCCCACAAGTCTTGGAACACTGTGATGGAAAGAAATATTCATTTGAACTAAAGGAAATGAAAATTGGCATTATTTGTATTTTACAGCAGAGCATAGAAACCACGCTGTGTAGCTGCCATTACAACATAAGTAAACTTGAAATACTATTGGTAAATAAGTAACAGGATCATCTGTTTGTCACTTCTAAAACATTGTTCTAAGTGCTTTCTTACTGTAACTATGAACTCTTAGAGTCCCCATGTAGAACAGATAAGTAATATCTCTCTTCCGTAGATGAGGTAAGTTGGACTTGTAAGCAAAATGCTTTTTTCCCTGGACAGTGTAGTTGAAAGCTCATCCTAACCTCCCATCGCAAAATCTCCCACGGCAAGATGTTCTCGGCTATTTGTTATTTTGTCCGCACCTTGGCCTAGAGGGATGAGATAGAGGCAGAGAAAACTACCCAGGGAATCTATATATAACTCCTTCATCAAATGCGTCTCACTACAAGACAGAATCTGATGCAGACCATGGTTAAGTTTAACCAAATTCTAATTGCCAAGATTACAGCTGAAGTTTAGGACAAGTCAACAGTGAATAAATACGCAATGTTCAACTGTGGTTCAGTTTAAAAGACATTCTAGAGTTTTCATTGCCTTAATGTACAACAGAATGAATGAAAGAGCTGTTTCCGATGAAATGAAGAAATAAATGGCCCTGAAGTAGAGCTGCCAGCTTTCTACCTTGTTGCACCCTCTTCTAATTGTTCTTCTTCTTCCTAGTAATTAACGCGCACATTCCAGAGCAGAATCCTGCACCAGCACTATCCCTATTCACACAGAATCACAGAATGTCAGAGGTTGGAAGGGACCTCGACAGATCATGTAGTGCAGCACCCTGCCAGAGCAGGATCACCTACAGCAGGTCACACAGGAACGCGTCCAGGCGGGTTTTGAATGTCTCCAGAGAAGGTGACTCCAAAACCTCCCTGGGCAGCCTGTGCCAGGGCTCTGGCACCCTCACAGTGAAAAAGCTTTTTCTAATATTTTTGTGGAACCTCCTATGTTCCAGCTTGTACCCATTGCCCCTTGTCCTGTCATTGGACATCGCTGAAAAGAGCCTGGCACTGTCCTCTTGACACTCACCCTTTACATATTTATAAACTTTAAATCACGTGTTCTTAAAAGATTTCTTAAAAGCAGAGTTGTACTGAGAAAGCAACAGATAGATCTGCATGCTGAAAATCTGTGGTTTAAATCTTTTCCCCCAAAAACCCAAACAACTTTCATTTCAAATTGCTCTGACTTGTGTAGAGGGGCTGGGTATTTTGCATTTTTTTTCCTCCTAACTCTCTGAGCCTGTGATATAACAGCTTTCAGGTGAATCTTAAAGTCTTCACTAACTTGTTCAACAGGCCTGTTCACCACATTTCAGCAAAATTTGTGAACCTAATTTTCATAGGCTTATTTGAAAATCCCAGCTTGAATTGTACACCTCCTAAAGCGGAGGAAAATGGATTTTTGTTAATTTCTTTTTTTAATGTTTTGTTTTAGAGGAAGGAATGTTTGAAAGTGTGAATGTGTTTTGAAGACTATTTTCTATCTTTTAAAGTATCTCATCATCATACCTGTATTTTATAATCTCCTGCCACACTACTGCTTCCTCCACGTACACTGAAAGAAAAAGTCTCTTTTTGAGTGTTAACTCTCAGTTACAATGGACTATTGAGTAGTTACTTGTCTGTCATCATACATTAAGGGCACTCCCCTGGAGAGGCCGTCTGTGTTTCTCAGCTGGGAATGCTTAGGTCAAGATGTTCCTGAACACCTGAAGAGTAACGGTACCAGGAAGCGGATGCACAAGTAATAGATTTTTCAGCTAATTTAAATCCACCTTGAATCTCACTAAATGAAGATGGAAAAATAAATATAACATAGCTACTCCTTTTGATATAAGTGTACTGTCAGCTCTCTCTTAAATCCCAGATTTCCCAATATTTCACTTATGCTTACATTAACAGTTCATAGCAGCATCAACAGTAGTAAAGACGGAGCAGAGATGAGCTTTGTGCAAGCAGGTGTGTGGGATTTAGCTCAGGCTGGTTTAATGTCAGGCGGTTCACAGGTTTGTAAAGTGCTCTGCTCAGGGGCCCTACGCCCCTCATGGCAAGTAACTGCAGCAGTACGCTACTTGCAGTAGAATAGTTACTATACCAAAGGCAAAAGTACAGAAGTGATTAATGGATGTGTAAATCACAGATTTATCAACCCACAGTTCACCGATGTGTGTGCATTAATATGCAACTGTAACCCAAATATTTCTTCATTCTTTGACTGCCTGTCATCTCTGAGAAAAGTTAATATTGCTGTGGGAAGTAATCTCATAGAGCCTTAAGTTATGAAACCAGGAAAAAAAAAGTCCTTTTATTTGTATGTACCAAAAAGGACATCATGTGTCCACTTCTGGCAAGCCCTCCTGTCCAAGCCTGCAGGAAGGCTAGTTAAAATACACACGTAGTTGGAGACATTCAAAACCTGCCTGGACGTGTTCCTGTGCGATCTACTGTAGGTGATCCTGCTCTGGCAGGAGGGCTGGACGAGATGATCTTTTGAGGTCCCTTCCAGCCCTGAACATTCTGTGATTCTGTGATTCTGTGATACATACCACACTAATAAATAGAGCCACTTGCAAAATACTGATCTTCACAAAGTTTGCACTGCTCTTCTTTTTGAGCAGAGTTTTTGGCAATAGTTGCATCACGCCAGCAGACAAAAATGTAAGTTTTTTTCCAAATTACCTGAGACCATAGGCCAGGGCTCCATTCGGGTGGGCAGTCCTGACTATTGCACATCTGCACCTGTGTAGGGGTGCTGACAGGACACAGGGAATGGGCCACTGCCTCCTCTCTTTGGAAAGCCCTTTTCTGCACACACTGAATGAGACGACTTTGTTGCCCTCCTCCGCAGGATTTGCTGCAAGCACTCCATTCACCTGTTGACCAGCTTAGAGGAGAAAATGCATGGTAGAAACATAGGACTCCAATTAGCTTTATAAAACCAGTACATATGAGCAACCTATCAAATGCGATTCCACCTGGCCTCCTCTCCTGATGTCCTGGTACCTGTTCAAGCAATTAAAAAGCCGTAGTTACATTTTTTCCTTTTTACATTTTTCAGAAGAAGGCAGAGGATGAAGACTCACCTAAGCTGATACAAGGGAAAGGCTGACATGGCAGGTAAAGAAACGGGTTGATTTAGCCAAGCGTGTGCCTCCCAATGCATTTGGGCATAGATACTCTCAGACTGAGTGACTCATGTGGGCATGGTGTCTCCAGGGGTATTGATATCAAACCTTACTGGCCTCTAATCACAAAAAAACCTTGCTTGCTAAAACCAGCAGTCCTGTAATTAGTATCTTGAGGTTTAAAACATCCTCAGACTAATAAATTTGGCAGAGAGATGATGTAGAATCTAAATAAAATAGAGGAAATTTAACCTGCAGCAGTTGGACAATCAGTACTCCAGTGATGGGCACACTTCAGGTGTGCATTGTGGCACTGAAATTACCCAGAGTCTAAAGAATTGTTGCCAAATGCTTAGGATAAGTTCAGTTTTGGAACGTCGATAGCTGCTCACTATTTCTATTATTGAAGCACTGAGTGAGTCCCCGGCCTTTGTAAAACACTTTGCAAATGTACAACCAGTTGCCTTTGTCCTTGAAGGCTTACCATGTAAGGTCATAAATAACAATTAGATAGGAAAAAAACAGAGGTAAAGAAACAAAGGAAATTATGATTGACTAAATGATTACTCGAGTTGTGAACTTACTCAGAGATCCAGTGGTGAAATTAGACTGAATATTTTAAAACAGCAGTTTCACATTTTTTTAATAATTGCTGCCACAGAAAAGGTTCTTGTCTCAAATCTGACTGCTTGGGCTTTCCTACTTCGATGGTTTCTCACGGCATCAGTCCTGTGACCACTGGAATAGCTGCTTACACACAGTTTTAATGACAAGAAAGCTTTCTCTTTTCTCTTACTGTGAGAAAGACAAACAGCATCTCATTTGTCTGTCTGTGTTCACATCTGCCTGAAAACAAAACCAATTTTAATTTGTAAAAATGTATTAAAAGCCTACTTTGGAAAAATCCCTTTGGGAATAGTAGAAATCCCAACTCTCAGTCTAGTAATTTCAGTAACTGCCAAAAGTAGTGGGAAACACAAAAAGCACTAATTGAAGGACAAAAAAAAATTAATGTGAAAAGTCAGTAGTTATGTAATCCCAGAACATGTCAGAAGTTTCCTTTCTGTCTGATTTATAAATATTTGGATTATTGCAATACAAACTTCTGGAAAAAAAATACAGTTTTAATCCATTTTACAACTTTTAATTAGTTTGCTTTGATGTTTCTGAAAACGGTGGTTGGTAGAACAACCAAAAGTGTTCATTTTAAGAGTTTATTCACCATAACTGCCCAGAAAGTTGTCCCTTCTCAGAAGAGAGGGAAATAAACCTACTTTAATGTCCTCTAGTATAGTGCCATTTTCCAAGATTAGCTGGGCTGTGATCCAAGAGTATCTTTCATTAGCTCAAATAACTAAATAATTATGACCAGATTTAGCAGCTCTGAAATCCAACAACAACAGTGAGCAGTACTGATGCCTTTCTGTGCTCTTTCTGTTGGGACAGTGGTTTGTTCCTACTCCGACTAATAAGTCTTTGTTCTTATGCAGTAATTATTCCACACTGACCTTTACAAGTCTGGAGCCTCTTTTGTGTCACAAAACTGACACGCTTCTATTTCATTATTCACCTATCTCTATAATTCACC